>NW_006399817.1:12998796-13005802 GCF_000299155.1 Elephantulus edwardii
GCATTATGCAGATGACACAACCCTGCTTGCTGAAACTGAGGAGGACCTCATGCACTTGCTGCAGAGGGTCAAGGACTGCAGCCTTCAGTATGGACTGATGCTCAATGTCAAGAAGACAAAGATTCTCAATGTCAAGAAGTCAAAGGTTCAACCTAGAGAGGGTTAAATCAGGCTTCTCCTTGGAGGCACAGATTCTGAACCTTCGTCAGATATATTTTGGACATGTTGTAAGGAGGGAACGGTCCTTGGAGAAGAAATTCATGTTCGCGGGGTTGGAGGGACAGCTCAGGAAAGACCCTCTATGAGGGGATTGACTCAGTGATTGGGGTAATTGGGGTGGGTGTTTCAGAAACAGTGAGATTGGCACAGAATAGATAAGGGTTTATGGTAGTTGTACATAGGATCGCTAGGAGTCGTAGGCAACTCGATGACATATAACAATAATCTCATTGAGGATTTCCCTTGCTTTTCTTGACTCCATGATATCTTGCACCAAGGACTGATAACTTTCTGAAAATATGTCCAAAGTATATGAGATAACATTTAGCTCTACAGAGCACTCTGACTAAATTTCCTTGAAAATTTATTTGTTTGTCCTTTAGGCAAAGCAATGATATATTTTATATTATTTGTCAGCACCACAATTCAAAGACATCAAGTCCTCTTCTGTCATTTTTATTCACTGTCCAAATTTCAGATGCATAGAAAGCAATTGCAAAGACAGTGGATTGAATCAGATACATTTTAGTTTATACATTTATATCGCTGCACTTTGGAGAGCTCTGTGACCGCAGATTTTCTCAAAGAAATCCATTTTTAAAAATTTGTAGTATTTTAAAAATTTTTACTAGTTATTTACAAAATTCAAATACAAATTCAAACAAATTATTTTAATTTGCCCCATCCCCCCACTCATCAAATTGTACAACCCATTGATTTATCCTCCTTCCCCCTGTACATCCACATCCTTCTGTTTCTAGCCTCTCCCATCCCTCCTGGGTCCTTATTCTCATTTCTACAATAATGGTTTTATACAATATTTATCCTTGTTGGACTGAATTAAGAATGCATCTTTTTATTTCATTACTGTTGCCTTAATGAATATTGATTGTGGATCCAAATAAAAAGAAGTCTTTGTCAACTTCAATCTATTGAGAATTTTTCTTTTCTTTATTGTGGAGATGTAGTCCATATCACATCTTTGACTTTCTTCAATAAATGCTTCAAATTTTCTCCATTTCCTGCATGCCAAGTCCTCTGCATTATGTAGGTTGTTGAAGAGTCTTCTTCTGATCTTTCTTCATATAATCCAGTATCTAGAAATATATGCCCAGAATACATATTGAGTAGGTATGGAGAAAGGATACAACCCTGATGCAGTTTATTGATTTCTAACCACTTGATGTTCCTTTGCTTTGTTCAGACGACTGCTTCTTGACCTATGTATAAGTTTTGAATTAGCACAATTGTAAATTCAGGAATTCCTGTTCTTCTCAATATTTGTCATAATTTGTTATGATCCATGTAAGCAAATGCTTTGGAATTATTGAAGAAGCACAAGTAAACATCTTTCGGTTACACATTGCCTTCAAATAAGATCCATCAGACAATAGCAAAGATATCATTTGTGCCATATTTTCTTCTGAATCCAGCTTAAATTACTGGTACATCCCTATCAACGTACTACCCTAGCCATTAAAACAGAACAAAACCTTCAGCAATATTTTACTTGTATGTGATGTTAATGATACTGTTTGACAATTTCCACTTTGTTTTATTATCTTTTTGAGAAAATGGGAAAAAATATGGATCTTTTTTAGTCACTTGATGTGCTGTTTTCCAGATTTATTTTAAGAAATTGGCAAGCATGTCCAGGATTCCATCTTTTTCCTGAAACATTTCAATTGACATTTTATCCTTTTCTAGAATTTTATTTCTTACCAATGCCTTCAGTGCAGCTTGGACTTATCCTTTGTTACCATTGGTTCTTGATGACATGTTACTTCTTGAAATATTTAAAACTTGACTTCTTCTTTTTGGTACAGTGACTTTGTTTATTCATTCCTTTTTTTTTTTTTTGATGTCTTCTACATCATTCAAGATTTTGCTTATAGAATCCTTCAGTATTGCAACCTGAGACTTCAATTTGTTCTTCAATTTTGTCAACTGGGAAAACTGAGTGTATTCTTCCTTTTTTGGTTTTCTAACTCCAGCTTCTTACACATAATAATATTTTCTTTTGGCTTTTCAAGCTGTCTTTGAAAACATTATGCTCACCTCTCTAATCTCAGCATTCCTTCCCCTTGTTTAGGCTTTTTTTCATCCCAATGCAAGTTTCTTAGGCTCTTCTGTCATTCATTTTGAGTGTTCATTTCTTCAGAGTCTTTCTAATAACACTTTGGTTTTTTGTGGGTTTTTTTCACGGATATTGTCCTTTGTATCATTCCATATCTCATCTGATCTTTTCGTTAGTGTTAAGTTCATAAAATATATTCTTGAGATAATTTTAATTCAATTTGATACTCTTATTTTGATTCTTATGAACTTCTTATATTTTTCTTCAACTTTGATTTGATTTTGCATATGAGTAGTTAATGTTCTATTCCACAGTCAGCTCTTGACTTGGTTTTGACTTCTGATATTGAGCTTCTCTAATATGTCTTTCCACAAATGCAGTCAATCTAACTCCTATGTACTGAATTTGGTCCATTTGTATAGTTACATTTTATGTTTTATTAAAAGTTTGCAATTAATACATTCAATGAATTTGTTCAACTAAATTTTTTCATTTTGTCATTCAGTTCTCCCTCAATTCTGCTGTCAAGGCCATAATGTCCAAAAACCAGTCCTTCCTATTTGTTTCTAACTTTGGAATTCCAGTCACTAAGTTCTGTTAATGAACCTTGATGTATGCTTGTTCAATTTCAAGCAGCAAATGTTGGTGCAACTCCTCAGTTGTTGTCTTTCACTTTCATGGTTAGTGCATATATTTGAATAGCAGTTCTATTAACAAGACTTCCTTAAATTAATAATATGAATGGTATCCTATCACTAACAGTATTAGACTTCAGGAGGGATGATAAAATGCTCTTTTTTTTCTACAATGACTGTCATATCATGTCTTTGCAATTTGTCATTTCCAGCATCCTGATTATGTGATTATTTGATTAAAAACTAGTGAATACTAATTCATATCAGCTCATAAGTGCCTAAGATATCTGTCTTTCTACTTTCCATTTTATTATTTATACTTTCTTAGTTTCCTGTATTCATGCATAGTATATTTCATATTCCAATTGCTACTGGATATTTGCAGCTGTTTCTCTTCATTTTTAGTACTTATGCATCAGCAAGTTAAGAATGAGAGCTTTATCTGTGTGATTACTGTATGTTCTTCTTTGAGGAGGCAACCCTTTCCCAGTCACCTTTAAATGTTGCCAGCCTGAGTGGCTCATTTTCTTGGTTCACTTCATTCTATATCCAACAGTATTATCTTATTGTACGTAGAGTTGTTGAAGTCCTGCTATTACAGAAATGAATGGCCAGTCCTATTTCTTAGTCTGTCACAGTCTGGAAGCTGTGCTGAAATTTGTGCACAATAAACGACTCTGCTGGTACTTGAAATAACGGTGGCATAGCTTCCCATATCACATCACACAACCTATCATAGTACAGCAAACTGACAGAAGACTGTTGGTATACTTACTGAACTGTTGGGATTTTGTGCACCACACAGTAAGAACCAGCCTATAGCTGACACTCCAGCAGGTTTTCAGAAGCAGTTAATCGGATGGGAGGAGATTTTGCATCCTTCTCCTGAGGAGCAGCAGGTGTCCTTGGGCCACTTGCCTTCAGGATTGCAGAGCAACTTCTTGTCACTGGGCCATGAGAGCTCCCTATTTACTGAACTAGTTGGTAAAGATTTTCACAAGGTAAATGTTTCCATAAGAAGCTTTTGAGATAATAATAATTTAAATTTCCTTTTTCCACCTAAAACTGTCTAAAATTTAGTATAATTATCCGTTTCTTGAATAAATCAAATATTGTTCACTGGCATTCAGTGTAGCAGCTATTTCTCCACTTATAATTATTACTTCTTAGACATGGTCACTAATTTGTTTCTCCTTTACCTATTGAGGATCCCTAAATTATCTAATATTTGCAACTTGGTTCACCTTTTTAATGTTTCTGTTTTCTCTGTTATGGTTCTATTTGCCTGTGAACTACAGCGAAAATATTTTTTACTAAAGGTCAAATAAATGCACACATACAGACTCCCACAAAGCAAGTTTTTCTTTTCTTTTCATTCACTTAATCAGGAAGTTCAACAGTGTTCTTTCAGAGGCTAGAACTTGAAATTGATAACTATTAATAAGTCAGATTGTTGAGAAGGTGAAAAGTAGGACAGTAATGACCTTACTCTTTAAAAGGAAGCAAAGGGCATGTATTATATAATTTACATAAAATATATAGAATAGGTAAATATACAAAGACTAATGTTTATTAGCAGTTACTATAAATTAGAAGGATATCTGTTCTGCATATAGGTTGAAAAGGTACGGAGATAGGACATATCCTTCCCAGTATACATACACCCTTCCCAATTTTGAACCATACAGTGTTTCCTTGCTCTGTTCTGACAACTGTCTCCAGGTCCAAGTATAGGTTTCACATTAGCACAGGCAAGTGTTCTGGGATTCCTATTCTTCACAGAGGTAGCCACAGTTTGTTGTGATTCACATAGTCAAATGCCTGTGCGTAATCAATGAAACGGATATTCCTCTGGTACTCTCTGCTTTTCGCCAAGATCCATCTAACATTAGCTACACTATCCCTAGTACCTTAACCCTTTCTAAACCAAGCCTGCACTTCTGGTAGCTCTCTGTTGATGTGATTTTCCAGTCATTTTTCGATAATCTTCAGCAGAATCGTGCTTGCATGTGATATCAATGATGCTGTTGTTGTTGTTGTTAAGTTTCGTCGGGTGGCAGGCGAGTCATAGTGACCCTATGAAGGAGAGTCCTTAACACTTTCATCCTCTCTCCAGGTTCATAGGGCTTCTGGAGGCAAGCTATTACAGAAGTGGATGCCACTCCTCCTCCTAAGCTTGTTTTAATTGGGGAGCTCCATTGACGCATTTGACACATCAGTGTCACAGTGTTCAGCCTCACAGCAACCACAAATTACTGCTGTACGGCAACTTGTACACCAGGGCTATAGGACCTAGAGGAATGTCTGAACAAAAACAATGAAAGACTGCCCAAGGGCCCTTCAGTGTCTTACCAGCCTGGCATGTCCAAATGCGGGCAAACTCCTTGCCCCAGACCCCAGTTCATCTGGCAAGTCCGCTCTGCCAACCCGCACGTGGGACCAACAGAAGCCCGGCCATATCAATGATATTGTTCTATAATTTCCGCACATTTTTGGATCACCTTTCTTTGGAATAGGAACAAATGTAGATCTCTTCTAGTCAGTTGGCCAGGTGGTTGTCCTCCAGATTTCTTTCCACAACTTGGTGAGCACATCTAGAGCAGAATATGTGCGGCCTTATTTTTTTGCCAATTACTTCAAAGAAATTTGAACTTCCTTTATCACCATAAGATCTTGCTCATATGTTGTTTCATGCAATTCTGTGTCTGCCAATTACTTTGTGTACAGTGACTCTGTATGCTCTTTTCCACTTTCTTTTAATATTTCCTGGATCATCTAATATTCTGTCCAAAGCATCCTTAAGTATAGAAACTGGAGGTTTGAATTTGTTTTTCAGTTCCTTAAGCTTAAGAAATGCTAAGCGAGTTTGGTCCTTTTGATTTTCTGACTCCAGCTCCTTGCACATTTCATTGTAATATTTACTTTGTGTTCCTGTGCTGCTTTTTGAAATTTTTGGTTCAGCTATTTAATAACTTGAATTCTTCCCTGTACTTTGGCTTCTCAGTGCTCTAGTACAATAGTCAGAGTCTCTTCTGATACCCATTTTGTTCTTTTTTTCCTTCCTCTATAAAGATCTTTTGCACTCTTCCTGGATGATACTATTGATATCCTTCCACAACTCATCTGGTCTTTTTTTACTGGTGTTCAAGGCCTCAAACCTGTTCCTGAGATTGTTCTGAAATTTAGGTGGGATAGACTCAACATCATATTTTGGTTTCCATGGATTTAATATAACTTTCCTTAGCTTCAGCTTAAACTTGCATATGAGTAGTTGGTTGTCTGTTCCAAAATCAGCATCTGGCCCAGTTTTCACAGCTAATATTGAGCTTCTTCAGTTATTCTTTCCACAGATTCCTACTAGCAGGTAAAATCAATGTGTATAACCCTCATTTGTGTCTTCTAAAACGTATTTGCAATGAATAAGTCGTTGATAGTGAAAAATTTAAAAATTCTATCTCAAGCTTCATTTCTGTCACTGGGTCCATGTTTTCCAACTACTCATCCTTCTTCTCTGTTCCTAACTTTGACACTCCAGTCACCCATTATTATTATTAATGAATCTTCATTTCATGTTTGATCAATCTCTGACTGTAAAAGTTGGTAGAAATTTTCTTTTTTCTCTTCTTTGGAGACTAGATTGTATGAGGAGAAGTGTGGCATCAGGATTGGTGTAAGACTCATCAACAATCCGCCTTATACAGATGGCACGACCCTGCTTGCCGAACCTGACTGAGGAGGACCTGAAGAACTTGCTGCAAAAGGTCCAAGACTGCAGCCTTCAATATGGATTGAGGCTCAATATCAAGAAGACAAAGACTCTCACCACTGGGCCAATTAGCAGCATCAGGATGGATGGTGAAGGGATTGAGATTGTTAACAGCTTTAGTTTACTAGGCTCCACAGTCAACACTTCTGGAACCAGCAAAAAAAGAAATTAAAAGACGTATTGTGATCTGAAAGTCTGCCATTAGGTACCTCTCCAAAAAGACAATGTTTCACTCTGGAAACTAAAGTGCACCTGATACAGGCAATGGTATTTGCAATCACTTGCTATGTGTCACAGAGCTGGACAATG
>NW_006399817.1:13011297-13016516 GCF_000299155.1 Elephantulus edwardii
GAAGACCAGATGAGTTGTGGGAGGATGTCAAAGATATCATTCAGGTAGAGTGTAAACGGTCATTACAAAGACAGAAGAGAAAGAAAAGACCAAAATGGATGCCAGGTAGCATAGCAAGAATAAGAAGAAGCAAATCACAGTAAAATGGAATTGGAAAGAGAAATACATTCTTCCTATATTATCCTTCCCCTGACCACTAATAATGAAGAAAATATGACTTCAGCTGCAAAAACATATTAAGGTGTCTACTGTGGTTTTTCAAAGCAGATAATGAGTTAATGAAGATTTGAATCTGAGAGAAAGTAAATACATTAATAATTTATACACTTAATTTGTATATGAAATATTCTTTCTTTTTTTCTGACCCAAACAGACTTTAAAAATTCTTCCCCCTTACTCATCAATAGCACCTAACAATCTTTTCCATACAATGAGATACTATTGGAACATTTTTTAAGTTAAATAAACCTGTTTCATCTGTCAAAACAATGTTAGTGAATGTTTAAATGTTCTGACTCTAGAGCTTAAGAAATAAATTAAAACTAACATATTCTAATTAAATAATTGTGATATAGTTATGTAAGTTATCTGTATCTGTAATTTGAGGATAACATTTCTATTCACATTATAGGCTTGCTGTGAAGATCAAATAAATGCAAATCAATAGGTTGGAGCTTACAACACAATATTAAATAATATTCTTTTTCTCTATACCTTTTAAATTTTCCCCAATATCTAAAATAATGTTAGTGCATTTTTTAAACTACATAAGAACTACTGTTGAATAAATGAATGAAGGATTATTATGCTTGTTTAAACTTTTTTCAAATATAGATTTAAAGAATGAAGAATACATATTCTGAATTTTAAGAGTATAATTTATTTTTCTACTTCTTTAATTACTTAGCACTCTGTACTCATTCTTCAGTACATTAACTTCCAAACAGTTTTGTGAATAAACCAATAGTCTCACCAGTTTTACTAAGATTGGAAGACTTTGTCTAGTCTGAGTTCATGCCTAACAATGACAAGAAAGAGGACATAAGTTGCTTGTTCCTAGTCTTATCCTTGGAGAGTGGTGGTAATAAGACTATGAATGAGAGGAATGACTTATAAAATATACTAGACTTGACACTAATGATCAAGTTATCTGGTCTGTTAAGAATATAAGCAAAATATTTTTTATGAACATGGAGTCACTTTCTAGCTAATTCCCTTTATGATTAATTTCTCTGTTCTATATTTTACCCCATAGATATTTTCTATTTATTTAATATAAATCACAAAAATTCCCCAAACAAAACCAATAAAACAACAACAACAACAAAGCTAATTACCAATTCAGAACTGACTCACAATATACCTTCCAGCAGATTTTATGAGGCTATAGACTGCAATGGAGGAGATTGTCCATCTTTGTCTAGGGAAGCTCCTATTAAATGGAACCACCAAAGAATCTCCACCTTTGGACTAACAGTATAACTCATTAAGGACTGGACTACCAGAATTCCCTATCCACATATATAGCCACTTGTATTTGACTTTTATAAGTCATTAGTCAATCAGAGATTTATTTTCTTCTTCTTGTTCATCAATCCTCTTTATAATTAAAAGATCATAAATAAAACCATACTAATTATTTATAAGTACTGCTGTCCTCATAACACAGCCCAGTTTAAATAATTACAGGTGTCCCTTAATTATAGTTTCCCTCTTGATTTCTCTATTTATAGTTAATTCTGTAGTCCACGTATTTCTATGTGTCTGTCTCCCATATTTATTAGTAACCTTAACTGTATTGCCCTCCCCTTTTCCTTATGTCCCTTTTGCACTGAAAGCCTATCACAATAAATATTTTAGAAATATCTTTTTAAGACAAGTAGGAGAAAATCTCAATTTGTCAGATAATGTACTAATAAGAAAGAGGATATGTACATTGAAATGATTTTGAAAATGAACGAAATAAACATTTCTCAAGGTTCTAAGTTATATTATCATAGCAAATTTGTACATATGAAAGTGTATGTTTGTATACATGTTCTTGATACTCACCACATATATATTGATTTAGGTGGATAATTTATCAAGAAGTAGATATTTCTCTGGTTAGAAATATACATTATTATTTATTGTTGTTGTTGTTTCTGTTGAGTCATAGCTGACCATTTGGAGTATTTTGTTGTTTGTTTTTTTTTAAAATTTTTAAATTTTAAAAAATTTTAAATAAAGTTTTATTTTAATTAATAGTTACAGATAATTTAGATTTTCATTTATTCATTGTTGCACATTTTACCCCCTAACTCTTCCTTTCCTCTCCTCCAGTTCACTTTTTTTTTAAAAATGTTCATTCATTGCTGCATAATTACCTATTCCCCAACCCCCACCCCCTACAAGTCCTCTTTGCAATGATGTCTCTTACTCTGGGCTACTGTACATATAATGCCTAATGATATATTCATTTTAGAGAGTTCTTTCTTTCTTCTATTCCTTATCTATAGACTCTTATCCTATTCTCTGCCCAAACCCTCTGGCTAGTTTTCAGAGGCAGTTAATCACACAGGAGGAGATTGCCCATCCTTCTTTCGCTGAGAGGCTGGTGGTCTTTAACCTCATTCCTTAGGAATTGCAGTGTAGCTTCTTGCCACTAGTGCCAGTGGGCCACCAGATATATATCTCACAATGCAATTCACTTTTTAGAAAGAAAATCCTATAACAAATGCTGATGACTCTAAATGTTATATAGCCACTCTTTCTGGGATGTTCCATCTCTTCAAGCCTGCTACCAGGTATACAGGCTGCTTACCAAAATTTGAAGTGCTAATAAAAAAAAAAGTAACCCAACGAGGATATAGTGCAGCAGAAATCATTCATTCATTCATTTATTCATTTGATCAGAACATTAAGAACTGAGAGTAACACAAGGATAAATTATGCTGACGTGCTTCCTTCTCCTATACATCACTCTTATATGGAAAGAAAACCAATTTAGATTTCAATTGACAGTCAAGAAGGAAGGAAATTTTGAGGACAAAGATGCTAGCCAGATATACGTTTAATTGAGATTTTCGCTTTTAGAATACAGATTCTCTCTTGTTGCCTCTGTTTCTCCCAAATGTGCTTTTCCTTCAGTTCATGTTGAGACTATGGACACCTGTGGTGGGTGCACACAAATACTAATAAAATGCATTTAGAATTTTTTTTTATTCAGCTTGTTGAATATGCATTGCCCAAACCCAGGTACCATATAGAATAAAATACAATATATTTGATATATGTCCTTTCATATTCAAGGTATCCCAAAGCACTTTACAGAGCAATGACTTATATAATGTAGTGCAGTGATTGTGTTGGCAAACTTGACTGTCATTACTAACTCAGCAATAGATCACACTATAGCCTTGAATATTATAACCTGTTTGAGTGAGAGAAGCAAAGTTAACTAAAATTTTAAGAATTATACCTCAATAAAATTTCTAAATTACTTCCTTTATTGTTTATTTTTTTCTAAGTTTGATGCTTTACTTAAACAGCAAGCTTTATTCATAAGATGATCTTGGGGTTAGACATTAACTTTTATTAAATTATATCTTAAACAAGGATGAGCTGATAATTGAAAAGTAGAAACCAGTTCAAGTTTTAAAGTGTTTATTTTATTTCTGTTATGACATTTATTTGTGCTTTGCAGATAAAGCTGGATGAATCTTTGGAAGGATATCAGTAACTGGAAAATATGAATTATAATCATTTATTTTGTTGATGCTGTAGTACATAGAATTAGAAACGTCATATATTATAATTTTAATCCTTATAAAACTTTGCAAGATAGCTATTGGTACAGGTAAAAAAAAATAGGTGCAAAGAAATTAATTAACATGAGTTCATACTATTGAACAGGAGCTTAGAATTTAAATCAGCTCCATTTTACTGCTGATGTACAATGTTTTCCCTTTGTTGAATAGTCTATAAATATCAGATCCAGAAATATGTTATGTTTAATTGAAAAAGTGTTTCTACAACAACATAAATATGTCTATACTAAGATTAAAGCTAGAACACTAATGAGAATGATGCTATAGTGAGAAATGAAACTATCCTAAAGTTTCAAAAAGAATTTCAGGTAATTCCCATGCCTATAGAGTAGTCCCTGTATTTGTGTTGAAGCATGATTATCTGTATCTGTATATTTATTACAAGAGAGGAGGTGCAAGGAAGTTCTAATGGTTCTTAGTGTGTAGCTATCTAAATTCATATAGTATTTCACTTTTAAATATAATTATGTATTTAAAATATGTATTCATTACTGGTAGGTATAAAATTCTAAGGTAGGAAGTATAATATTATGAATACAAACTAAACCACAATCAGTTGTACAGAAATGACATTCTACTCCACTTACATAAAAATGTTAAACTAAAAGTTAAAAGATATATTGACAGTCTGGAACAAGACATACACTACAAAGTAAGCTGGGGGAGGAAGGAAATGTGTATCAGTGAATGAATGAATGAAAACCCTTCCTTTTTGTAAACTTTCACTAATATCACAATTTTAAAATAAAAAAAGCTAGACAAGCCAGAGCCTCTCAGCAAGTTAATCAATATGAGATTCCATTTTTAAACTTGGAAACTTGAAAAATAATGGAGACAAAATAATAATAAAAGATCACAGGAAAAATTGTTATTAGAGTACAAAGGAAGAAATATCTGTAGCAGGAAGATCAAGAAAGACTAATATGTTATATGTGATTGTTGTTATGTGCCATTGAATCATAACTTGTTGGCCCTCCAGTGGGTTTTCAGACAGTAGATCTCATGGGAGGAAGTTGTTTTGTTCTGTTCAGAAGCAGGCGGATTCAAACGAAGTGTTTTTAATCAGTAGTACAACTCTGTGTCACTAAGCCACCAGAAATCCATTTGCATTGACAAATCAACTCCTTTCTCACTAGGTCACCTGAGCTCCCTTATATGTTCTTAGAAAATGTGTTAATTGGAGAAGTGTCAAAGAGCAACATATGCAAAACACAATACATTATGTTACCTTCTCCTTAAAACAACATCTTCTCTCTGTGTGTGGCATCAGGATTGGTGGAAGTTTCATCAACAACCTGTGTTATGCAGATGACACAATCATGCTTGCTGAAACTGAGGAGGATCTGAAGCACTTGCTGCTGAAGGATAGGGACTTCAGTCTCCTATATGGATTGAAGCTCAACATCAAGA
>NW_006399817.1:13016616-13022493 GCF_000299155.1 Elephantulus edwardii
GGACAGCGCAGGAGGGAAAGACCCACTGTGAAGCAGATTGATTCAGTGGCTGGGGAAATGACGGTAGGTGTGTCAGAGAGAGTGAGATTGGCACAGTATAGAGCTGGGTTTAGGGCTGTTGTACATAAGAAATTATTGTTTAGGATACACTAAGCATCTATTTGTAGTGATGGAATACTTGGCAATGGAAACTAGTATCTCTGCTACAATATACTTAACATAGTTGGTCTTACTGACTTGTATGTGTAAAAAAATTGAGTTGGTAAAAAATAAAAATAACGTAATAATAAAATTCTTACATTCCATTAGTAGAGGCATAGGGGAAATGGAATATAGGCCTGATTTTAATTGTTTTTGGTCAAAGATTTTTCTAAGTGTTTTTTAGCACCCGTCTGTCTATTTGCTGTACAGAGGTAACTCATAGTTGCTGTGGCGCTAAACGCTGTGACATTGATGTGCCAGATGTGATAGTGGTTACCCATGGTGGATAGTGTTTGGTGGAACTCCACAGTTAAAACAAGCTTGGAAAAAGGAGTGGCATCCACTTCTGAAATAGCTTGCCTCTGGAAACTTGTAGAAATGGTGAAAGTTTATCAGTGTTCAGGTCTTTCATTCATAGGGTCGCTGTGAGTAGTCTACAACTCACTGTACATATCAAAGCAACAACAACATAGAGCTCTGTGGGCCTCGTGAATAGAAAGTTATGCTATCAAGCCAAAAGTGAGTAACTTTAATATACAGCCCTCAGGCCTGGTTTTGCTTGTTTTTAGACAAATATTCTTCTAGTTGCAATAACACTGGTCTGGTCTGTCCATCATGATTTCTGTGATGCCAACCAGTGTGACATTGATATGTCAACTGTGGTAATGGTTACTCATGGTAGACAGCGTTTGGTGGAACATACCAATTAAAGCAAGTTTGGAAGCAGGAGTGGCACCCCCTTCTGAAGGAGCTTGCCTCTGGGAACTCTATGTACTTACTTGTAGAAACTATGAAAGTTATACAAGTGTTCAGATCTTTTTTCATAGGGTCGCTATGACTTGTCTATGACTCAATGGCACTTAACAACAATAACCACCACCACCACAACAACAACATAACATGTTAAATATTAAATTGTTTCCTGAACAATAACAACTACGAGCACACTTAACATTTTTAAAAATTATTAAATTATATAATTAAGTATTAAGTATTAGCATGTTTATTAAATAGATTTCACTTACAGTTAATCAGTTTACGCTGTATTTGGGGATGATTTTTGTCCTTCCAGTTGGTTACTTAAAGAGAATCATGAAAAACGATTCAAGCTAAGATATAAAGTTAGCAACTTCACCAAGAGTGATGAATCATTACACATTCAACAATGGATCTCATAAGAATTGTTCTTAGCATCACATACATTACATTCAATGGTCAATCTATGAACAAACTAGTGACTGAGCTATGGGTTCCCTATCTCATTCATCACAGCAAAACTATGTCTTTTTCATTTCAAGAAAATTACAGAAAATAAAACTGCAATAAAACCAAAAAGCTTGAAACAGTGATGACGCCCATGACAACATTAAAAGGAGATGTGCAAAAGATGTGCAGCCATCCATCCGCTCAAGTTACAATTAATGCAGCACAAGATCTATGTCTGGTTTTTCTTTGTGCAATATCTGACCAAACTGAAAACAAGACCAGATGTGATCTACCAAGGACAAAAATAAATGCAAATCAACATCTTCTGCATGCTCATTTTAAGTAGGATGTAGAAATAAGGGACATTAGAAAAGTAGGATTTATTATTAACTTTAACTGGAACAGTATATATCCTTTAAACTTACATTTAGCATAAATATGTAACATTTATTAATCTGAACAATTTCTGAAATAAATATATTATTTAAATCTGTGCTAATACTATGAAATTCTCCCGAAGGTGCTTATTCTTGACTATAAGCATTTTCTTATTTGGGAGATTTATATCAAGCACACTTACTCTGAGGTAGCTGCTGGAATGAAACATTTGAGAGTGTGTATTTTTGCATATGTATGATGATCAAAATGGGGTGAAGAAAGAGATTCATCATTAAATATAGACCTAAATCATAAAGAGTGCTCTAATAATTTCATAACAACTGATATCCTAACAACAAAACTAACATACACTCTGTATAATCATATGTAAGTTGTCTTTAGAAAGTGGGCACATTTTTTCCAAGGGAACATGTGAACAAAAGTATTAGTGTTTCTAATGATATTTTGGTGATGATATTAAATGCCAAACAGTTAATGTTTGACTTAGAGTAGCTACAAGATATAGAATAGAGCTACTTCACAGAGTATTGTAGGCTATAATCCTTACCATTTCCAAGTCTTTTACTTATAGAGCTGCTGTATAGATTTAAACTACCAACCCCCAATTATGTCTTTATTTTTTTCTTTTCATTTGAGCTCTTAATTATCCCACCAAGTTTCCTTAACTTGTTGTTTTCAAATTAATCTGACTGATGACAAACCTACCTTATATTTTCAATTATATTTTTTGTTCATTAAGAATTAATATTTTAAAAGGGTGGGCCTTTATAAATAAAACATTGGGCCCTGACTCAGTCCCCAGTCTGGAGGTTCATGTGTGAAACTGTAGAATTCTGGAGGGTAGGATCTAATTGACTTAATCAGAAAGGCAAAACTGACCATTTCCCTTGTTAGTGAAATACATGATTATTAACATAATTCAGGTCAAAAGATGTCATTCACTTTATTTATTAACACCGAACATTTAATTGTGCTCATGTGAAAATCATACTTAGACCAAATGGTGGTCTGAACAGAGCAAGAAAGGACTTCATTAAAATCAAGAAAAGTGTGCATCAAAACTATATTGTTTCCCCATACCTATTCAAACTCTATGCTGAACAAATTTTGTGAGAAGTCAGATTTTATGAAGAATAATTTGGCATTAGAATCGGAGGAAGGATCATCAACCATCAATATTATGCAGATGATGCAACTTAGCTTGCAAAAAGCAATGAAGTTTTGAATCACTTTTTTCAGAGGATCAAAGACTGCATTCTTCAATATGGATTACGTGTCAGCATCAAAAAACTATAATTCCCACCACTAGACCAATGGCTAACATCTTGATGGGTTGGGAAAAGATTAAATTTGTCGAAGATTTCATCTTGAATTTGCAAACATCACCTTTGGTACCAGTAGTTAAGAAATTTAAAGATGGATGGCATTGGGGAAAATCAGCTATTAGGAACTCTCCATAGTGTGAAGAGCAAGGATATCAGTTTAAAACTAAAATGTGTCTTATCTAAATCATAGTCTTTTTGATTACTTCCTATGTATCTGAAAGTTGGACAATGACTATAAGTAACAAACAAGAATCAATGTTTTTGTGCTGTGGTGTTATAGAAGAGCATTGACTACCCTTGTAGACTTTCAAGAGAACAAACAAGTATGTACTAGAGAAAGTGTGACTAAGATGCTCCTTGGAGGCAAAGATGATGAAGCTCTGTCTTACAAGCTTTGGGCAAGTTGTTGTTGTTGTTTGTTATTATGTGCCATCCAGTGACTTGAGACTCATAGTAACACTATGAACAACAACCCTAAACCTTGCTCTATCCTGTGGTAATCTTATTGTAACTGAATCAATCCATCTTATAAAGAGTCTTCCCCTCTTGCCTTGTCCCTTCACCATCCCAAGCATGAAGTCCCTTTCCAAACACTGATCCCATATTGCAACATGTCCAAAGTATGTCACATGAAGTTTCAGAATCCTTGCCTGGTCTCACTCTTTCTAGGATAAATTTGTTTGTTCTCCTGACACTCTATGATATATTCAATACTCTTCTCCAGCACCAGAGCTCAAAGGCATCAATTCTCCTTCTATCATCCCTAGTCAGTGTCCAGCTTTCTGATGTATAGCAAGTAACTACAAAGACCATGGCCTGAAACAGGCACATCTCAACTTCCAGACTGATGTTGCTCTTCAATACTTTGGAGACGTCTCTGACAGCAGACTTTCCCCAATGCAATTTGTCTTTTAATTTCCTGATTGCTGGTACCAAAATTGTTGATTGTGGAGCCAAGCAAACTAAAGCTGTGGACAAACTCAATCTCTTAACTATCTATCATGATGCTGCCAATTGACCCAATGGTGAGAATCTTTGTTTTCTTGGTGCTGAGCTTCAATTCATCTTGAAATCTGCAGTCCTTGACTTTCTGCAGCAAGAGCTTCATTCAGATCCTCTTCTGTTTCTTCAAGCAGGGCTGTGTCATCTGCATAATGCAAATTGTTAATGAGTTTTCCTCCAATCCTAATGCCACATTTCCCCTCATAGAGCCCAGCCTCCCAGATAATCTGTTCTGCATATATGTTGAAAAGGCATGGAGATAGGACACATGGTAGCACATATCCTTCACAGTTTTAAAGCATGCATTGTTTCCTTGCTCTGTTCTGATGACTGCCTCTTGGTCCAAGTATAGGTTTTGCATAAGAACAATCAAGTGATCTGGAATTCCCATTCTTCTCAGAGTCAACCATTGTTTGTTGTGATCCTTGTAGTCAAATGTTTTTGCATAGTCAATGAAGCACAGATAGACCTTCTTCTGGTAGTCCCTGCTTTTAGCTTTGAGCTGGAGTTAGAAAATCAAAGTGGCCAAACTCACATGGTGTATCTCAATCTAAAGAAACTGAAGATAAAATTGGAGCCTCGAGCTGAAATATTAAATGATTCAGGAAGCATTAAAAGAAGATGGAAAGAGTATATATATCCATTGTACCAAAGGGAATTGGTGGACATAGAGAAATTTCCAATATATGAGCAAGAGACTATGGAGATGAAGGAGGAAGTTAAAGCTACTCTGAAAGAATTTACAGAAAGCAAGGCCTTTGGAAATGGTGGCATACCAACTGACATGTTTAAAAAAACAGACGCTGCCCTGGATGTGCTCACCAAGTTGTGCCAAGAGATCTGGAGGACAGCTACCTGGCCAACTGACTGGAAGAGATCTATGTTTGTTCCCATTCCAAAAAAGGTGACTCAACAGAATGCAGAAATAAATGAACATTATCATTAATATCCATGCAAGTAAGATTCTACTGAAGATTATTAAAAAAAAAACCAAAACAACTGGAACAGCACATCAACAGAGAACTGCCTTATGTGCAGACTGAGTTTAGAAGAGTTCATAGTATTAAGGATATTATAGCTAATGTTAGATGGATCTTGGCAAGTTGTTAGGAAGGGGCAGTCCTTGGAGAAGTACCTGGAAAGGTGGAAGAGAATGGGATAGAGAGACCCTCAACAGGATGGATTGACATGGTCAGTATAGCAATGGGCTCAAGCATATCAGAGATGTTGAGGATGGTCCAGGACAGAGCCATATCCTGATCCGTTATTTATAAGGTTGAAATGAGTTTCAGTCAACTTGATAGCACATAGAAAACAAAGCAAAAAAATCCAAACCTTTGACTGAGGTCACAGCCAAGTCATTTTTTTATATGCATATATGTAATCTTCACTGGTTTTGCATTTCTATAGAACCTATTATCACTCTGGAATGCAGTTAAGTCAAGGTTGCCACTGAAAGAGCCCACAAAGACAGAAACCATTTCTCTGAGGCGTGCCTCTATTGTTGTTATGTGCACTAGAGACGCTTGTGACACATAGCAACCCTATGTACAACAGCCGTAAACTCCGCTAAGGCACCATCTCTGATACACCCATCCCAATTGCCCCAGTCACTGAATCAATCCACCTCATAGAGGGCCTGTCCCTCCAACCTACAAGCATGATATCCCTCTCCAAGGACCAGTCCCTCTGTACAACATGTCCAAAGTATGTTAGATGGAGCCTCAGAATCCTTGCCTCCAAG
>NW_006399817.1:13030995-13031499 GCF_000299155.1 Elephantulus edwardii
GGAGAACAAACAGGTTTGTCCTGGAGCGGGTGAAGACAGGCTGCTCCTTGGAGTCAAGAATTCTGAAGCTTCATCTGACATACTTTGGGCATGTTGCAAGGAGGGACCAGTCGTTGGAGAGGCACATCATGTTTGGGAGAGTGGAGGGACAATGCAGGAGAGAAAGACCCTTGATGAGATGGATCAATTCAGTGATTGGGGTAGTGGGAGAAGATGTGTCAGAGACAATGAAGTTGGCACAGGATAGAGGAGGATTTAGGGTTCTTGTACATAGGATCACTATGAGTCGCAAGCAATTTGATGGCACGTAACAACAAAACAACATATATCAGTCATGAATTTAGGCATTTGTCTAACACTGAATTCTGTTAATTCTAGTAGTTAAATATGTAATTTCCTCCAACTAGTTTTATAAAATTTTCATATATATTCTATTAATTCTATTCTATTCTATTCTATTCTATTCTATTCTATTCTATTCTATTCTATTCTATTCTATTCTAT
>NW_006399817.1:13039042-13061645 GCF_000299155.1 Elephantulus edwardii
CAACAGAACACACACAGATTAACAGAAAGGGCAACCTAGGTAGAACTATCAAGTATGGAAACACAAGGGAGGAGGAACAGCTGTAAGCAGACCCTAGTGATTGGTACATGGAATGTGAGAGCCATGAATGAAGGAAAATTAGAAATCGTTGAGAAAGAAATGTAACGCTTAAATATTGACATATTAGGCATTGGAGAGATGAGATGGACTGGCATGGGGCCTTTTGAGTCTGAGTCCGAGTCTGATCCCCATCATATAGAGTACATAAAACAGTGTCTAGTGTCACAGATCTGTTAAACAGATAGAATGGTTTCTCATTTCTCTTCTGGTCTCTAAATTCATGGCTGCTCTGGTTATCTGAACCCATCAAGGACTCTGCAGGCTTCAGTTGTTGTGGAGTACTATTTTATTAAGTGAAAACTAAGTCATAGCTGACCCTCTCTGTCTGGTTTTTAGAGACAGTGAAAATCACAGGAGGACATTGCCCATCTTTCTCCCTAGTATTGATGGGTAGATTTACATGAGTACTGTTGGGTTGGTAGAGCAATTCTTTACCACTAAGCCATCAGAGCTTAAAACACACTAAGTATCCACTATGAGTCAATTTTCATTCAGTAAATTTGAGTTTGAGTATTATATGGTGGGTTTTAAAATCTTTATTCAAACATTTATCAAAAAATATCGGAAGTAGTAAAATTAGAAAATAAGATATATTAGCATTGATGCTATGTGTGTGTGTGTGTGTGTGTGTGTGTGTGTGTGTGTGTTTATGTGTAGCCATCAAATTGTACCAGAGGTGGTCAATCTCATGGAAGGAGATTGCTTAATTTTCTCCTATGGAGAATTGGTGGAGTCCTTTGGGCTGGCAGTAAAACTCCTTACCTACTAGGTTACCAGAGTTTCTAGGGGTTACTTTCTTTGAATAAAGTAAAGGTAAATATAAAGTTAAAGAAACCACTGCCATTGAGCCATTACCAAAGTACTATGACTTGAAGTCAGAATATAATTTATCTATAGGGTTCTCAAAGTTATACATTTTTACAAGTACAGACTGCCTTGTTTCATGGGTTCAAACTATTGATCTTTCAGTCAGCATTTAAATATTTTAAATACTATACAAGCAGAGTTCCTAAAAGTAATTCTAATAGCTCTAAATTCTATATCAAGAAAATCATATTGCATTTAAATTTCTTATGTTGTCTATCTGAAATAACAGAAATACATGTCTATCTGAAATCACAGAAAAACAAAACATACTTCAAATATAAAATTTATTTTGAGAGACTTAAAATATTGATTATCAATTATTCTTAATAACTATTAGTTAAGATACATACATTACAAGCATGCATTAATTCTTCTAAATGTTCAATTTTCTACCAAATCATGTATTGAGTATTTTAAAAATAGATGGATGATGATATTTATGCTCTATTGCCTATCTCCAATGAAATAGGAAAAAAATATGCTTTAGTCTACTTCAATTGTATTCTTAAAAGCTTCCACAGTTTTATTTTATATATATCATAGCTTCAAATAAGCCAAATCTTAACAGTTGATATAGATTTCATTCCTACTCCTAGTGGACCCATGTGTATCAGTGGAAGACTATGCTCTATAGAATTTTAAGCTGAGATAATAAATTCATAAAAATAAATTTCTTACATAGTTATCTTTATGTCCCATTAACCTGTGAACTTCTGGGTAGTTTTTATTACTTTTGTGCAGATAATCAGTCATTTCCTGCTACATAATAGCTTTTATACTGTGAAAATATAACCATTATTTTCCACTTACTTGTACATTTAATTGGTTGTGTGATGTGACTATAAGTTATAATCAACAAGTGACCTATCTGAAAATCACAGAAAATAGTAAAAGTCATTATTATTAATCAGCCATTCTATATGGTCAGGATCTATCTCAACATTATCCTAAATTATTCTAATCTGAACTTTCTGGCTGCAGAACCTCAAATTATGGACATACACACATTTATGACTCATAATGTACATTTAATTACTAAAAAGAAAACATGATAATTATGAAAAAAAGGAAAAAAAGAATCAACTCCATTCTTCTCTTAGCAAGTCTGGTGGTGTAGCTTTTATTCTATGGTGTTGCTCTGCTAATTAAAAGTTTGTATCCCCAGTAGTTACTCTGCCGATACTCAGGAGAAAAGTGGGCTGTACCCTCTCATTGTGGTTTACAGCTTTGGAAACCTGATGGAGAGTCACTTTAGGTTGGAACTGACTTGAAAGCAGTGCTTTTATTCATCTCTTAACAGTCACAAAACCTACAAAGGGAACTTCTTCAACAGAAAGAGTATCATTTCCATGACTGATCATGATGAAACCTATTATAAACAAAAAACTTATGATTTTCCAAAGAGCTATTAATTTCATGTTTTCTATTTTCATACTTCCTTTGCATCAGAAAGGTGGACGATGAGGAAAATAAAGACTAAAGGAAAATTTCTACCTTTAACTTGTGGTGTTGCTAAAGAGGATTGAATCTGTCAAGAGGTTAAACAAATGTGTCTTGGAGAAATTGTAACCAAGGTGCTCCTTTGAGGCAAGAATGGTGAAACTTCATCTTACATGCTTTGGGCACTTTATCAGGAGGGGACAGTCCTTGAACAAAAAGGTCTCATGGTAGGTAAGGTGAGGGTCAAAGAAGGAGAGGGGAAACTTTCAATAAGATGGATTGACACTGTAACTATAAAAATGGGTTCTATCTAACATATTTGATCTTGAGGATGGTATAATATAGGTCAAAGCCCAAATCTGTTGTTACAGACTCAACAGCATAAAACAACAAAACTATATGCCCTTCCCCTAAGAAAATATGAAGCCTCTCTTCTAAAATGACTCTTTCCTCCGGCATTCCAAAGTGTCCTTATAACAACCTCTTACTCAACAGGAATGGAATTGATTTGTAAGCCACAGAGTCAAATAAATATTTTTCAATTATAACACAATTATATATGAGGTTATGTGTTTTATGCTGTTCCATTTGAATTAAGAATAAAATCTATTAGAGAAAGTTAAAATGCCTGCCTAAGGAGATGGTATAGAGGCTGCATTTTAATTGAGTTCAGAAATTGTATTACCAGAGCAGAGCACAAAGAACACAAACTAGTTTATCCAATCTCTTCTCATAAAAATAATAAATGCAGCTATTAAATATGAAGTTATGTCTCTAAATCTTATAAAGACATATAATTTCCTTTTTACTCAACTATGCAGTTTAGATAATTATTTAAGTAGGAGATTATTACTTACAAAAATGTAGCACATTAATAATTAAAATATGCCTTTCCTTGTGCAGTAAAATTATACCTTCTTATGCTTCCTGTTACAGACATTTAGGTTCTTCTTCAAATTACTAAGTAACAGTTCACTTCTATCCCATAAAGAAGAGAATGTGTTTCACCATTGTTATTAACTGTGGAGTTGGACCTGACTCATAGCTGACCCTCCAGACAGCTTTTAGAGGTAGTATATCACACAGGCCAATCAGTTTACACTTGATTCTTAATGAAATTTAAAAAAAATTACTGAAGAGTTTACCCCTTATTTTCAATTAAATCAAAACAATTTACTCTCCAGAATCCAATTGCTTCACATAGGAGGCTTCAAAACTGAAGGATCATAGGCAGGACCCAAGATAGTTTTAAATACAAAGGTCTGTCCACCAGGAATGGAGGGAGACTTGTCAATACCCTCCATTATGCAGACGACACTACCTTGATTACTGAAAGTGAGAAGGACTTAAAGCACTGAGTGCAGAAGACCAAGGAATGCAGTCTTTGATATTAATTGCATCTCAATATCAAGAAAACAAAGATTCTTACCACTAGACAAATAGACATCATGATGAATTGAGATTGAAATGTTCAACAATTTTATCTTGCTTTGTTCCACAATACCCTTGGTACCAGTAGTTAGAAAATAAGGAGACACATTGTACAGGGAAAATCTGCAGTTATTAAGAGACCTCTCCAAATTATTGAGGAGTAATGATGCCAGTTTGAAGACTAAGGTTCATCTGATTCAGGCTATTGTCTTTCCAATCACTTGCTATATATCTGAGAGTTGGATAATAAGTAAGGATGGCATAAAAATAAGTGATGTCTTTGAGCAGTGATGTTTGAGAAGATCACTGAAAATACTATGGAAGACTAAACGAAGAAATATGTCTTAGAGAGGGTGCATCTGGAGTGCTCTTTGAAAGCAAGGCTTACCTTATATTATATACTTTGCGCACGTTGCTAGGAAAGTATATTCCTTGAAGAGGGATGTCAGGAAGTGCCAGATGGCAAAGGATAGAGCAAGGTTCAGATCTTTTGTTCATAGTGTCGCTATGAGTTGTGCTCGGCTGTATGGTACCTAACAACAACAGCAACAAATCACACAGGAAGAAATTGCACATCTTTCTCCCAAGGAGAAGCTAGTGGATATGAACTCTGTGCTTTGGGATAAACAATGCAACTCCTTACCACTAGGTCATTAGATCGTCAGCTTTAAATTACTTAGTTTGCTGGGGAAAACCAAGCTGTCTTTAAGTCAGTTCTGTCAGATCCATGGTGATCTCATGTGTATCAGAATAGAATTATATTGTATAGACTTTTCAGTGACTGATTTTTCTAACGTGTTTCAAATGGCCCTGATTTGAGATATCTCTGGCTAGACTCAAATCTCTTAACAGCCTAGTGATTTACTAATTTTTTGCATGAGTCACTATATTCCATTATTATATAGATTTTTCTATTTTGCTTATATCTGTTCACAGAATCAAACTTTCATTTATTGGCATGTTGGTTTTGCTTGGGGCTCTTTTCCTCCTCAGAGCTTTTGTTAGATTCCAATAGATGCATGTCAGTAGTAACTGTGTTTTCACTCCATTGATGAGGTTGTTTGAAGAAATTTAAATGTAAAGTAATTATTGTTGTGTACTGTTGAATCCCAACTGATACATAGCTGACCCGCCAGTGAATGTTCAGAGGCAGTAAATTGCACAGGTAGAGTTTACTTGCCTTTCTCCCTTGAAGCAGCTGATGGATTTGAACTGTGTGCCTTCAAGTTGGCAGCACAATTCTTTACCATTAAGCCGCTAGAGTCCCATTGATTCCTTATCCTTACAATTAAAAGTATAAATGAAAGAAAAGTTCCTGAACTATAATTGCATAAATTCTTATTTTTATATATCTTAACTTATAGAGGTATAATTGCTAAATAGCTGAATCTCTCAAGCTGCTAAAAAAACATTTTTTTTTACCTCTTGCTAACTTTCCTTCCTTCCATATTCTGTTGAATACTATATAATTATTTTTTCTTTTCTTGTTCCGTTGTATCTTTGATAAGAATTTTCTCTGTCCTTTGAGTTTCTTGCTAGATAAATAATTATTTTGTCCACAATTTTACCAGATATAATATCTATCTCTATCTCTATATCATCTCTATCATCTCTATCTCTATATCTCTTTATCTCTATTTCTATCTATATATCTATATCATCTATATCTATATCTACCTGCCTATATTTATGTAAGATCTCAGAATCACTGTACCAGAAGCAACTGATTGACACTGAAAAATTTCAGGAAGTACCATATTAACTGGAGCCAATGGTAATAAAAGAGGAAGTGGAAGCTGCATTGAAGGCCTTGGCAAAAAATAAGGTCCCAGAAATTGATGGGATAACAATTGTTTCTTTCAATTAACAGATCCAACCTTGGATGCACTCACCAGTCTATGCCAGGAAATTTGGAAGATGGCTGTCTGGCTAACGGATTGATAGAGGTCCACCTTGGATCCCATTCCATAGAAAGGTGCCCAAAAGAATGTAGAAACTATTGAACAATATCATTAATGTCACATGCTAGCAAAATACTATTGAAAATCACTAAAAAATAGCTAGTAAATAAATAGGAAACTGCCAGAAGTTCAAGCAGGATTTAGAAGAGGCTGTGACACTAGGACCATCACAGCTGATGACAGATGGCTTCTGGGAAAGAATACAAGAAGAATGTCTATTTGTATTTTATTGACTATGCAAGGGCATTTGACTGAGGGGATCATACAAGTTGTGGCTTACATTGAGAAGAACGAGAGTCCCAGAACACTTAATTGTACTCGTTCTATTCCTATACCTGGATTGGAAGGCTGTTATGTGAACAGAGCAAGGGTACACTGCATGGTTTAAAATTCATAAGAGAGTACATTAGGGTTGTATTCTCTCTCCATACCTATTCAATCTGTATACTAAGGAAATTACTCGAGAAGTTAGATTCTATGAAGAGGAATGTGACATCAGGATTGGAGGGAGACACATCAGTTAACTGAGTGATGAAACTGTCACAACTTTGCTTGCTGACAATGAGGAAAATGTGGAACACTTGTTGCAGAAGATCAAGGAATACAACCTTCTGTATGGATTACACTTTGATATCAGAAAACACAGATTCTTACCACTAAGCCAATAGGCAACATCATGATGGATGGAGAAGAAATTAAAACTCTCAACACCTTCAACTTACTTGGATTCATAATTAACACCCTTGGGACCAGCAGTCAGGATAAGGGAACAAATTGCACTGGGAATCTGCAAATTATTGAGCAGCAATGATATCTGTTTGAGGACTGAGGTGCATCTGATTCAGGCCATGGTCTTTCTGATCACTTAAAATGTAAGTGAGAGAAGGACAATGAATAAGGATGACAGCAAAAGAATTGATACCCTTGAGCAGTAGTGCTGGAAAAGAGTATTGAACATCCTATGGACAGGCAAGACAACAGGTAGGTCTCAGAAAGGGTGCCGCCTGAATGCTCTTTGGAAGTAAGAATGATGAGGCTCTGCCTCACATACTTTGGGCATGTTGCTTGGAGGTGCTGTTCCTTGGAAATAGATATGATGCTTGGAAGGGTGGAGGGTCAGTGGAGGAGAGGAAAATCCTCATACAGATGGATTGAGACAGTGCTGCAATGGGCTCTACTGTGTCAGAAAATGTGAAGATGGCACTGCATTGGACAAGGTTCAGATCTGTTTGTCATAGGGTAGCACTGAATCACATTTGATATGACAGCACCTACCAACAGCAAACAAAATCTGTTGTGTTTAAGTATACACTGATGTACTTTTTATTGTATTTAATACAATCATCCATATACATTATATTTTATGATATTAAAATTAAAATTGATAAATACCTTTTATCACTATGTTTCATTAAATATTCATTTCACCTTGCCTATTTCTTCATTCCACTCATCTGTACACCAATTTTTGCTGGTCTTCTGTCTTTCCCCTCCTTCTCCCACTCACCCTCTACATAAACAATTGTGCAGATTTTGTTCCAAATTGCTTTTTGCAACCGTAATTGTCCATTCATTCATTAATAATCTTATGAATTAAAGATAATATTCAAATTGGTCATATATCTTCCCACTGAACAGTTCTGATACTAGCAGAATTATTTTTTTTTATTTTAAAATGATATTTTTAAGTAAATGTATTCCCAGGTATTTTACAGCAAACAAATTGAAATTAGAATTAACATTATATAAGAAATAACATTTGCTCAATGTTAGTCATAGTTAAAATAAATTGAAAAGTTGTTTAATTCTTGTAGGCATATGTTTGTTAAATAAAAATCTTCAGGAAAGAAGTCATTAATATGGGCACATGTCTCATTTTTGCTAAAACTATTTACAACATTTTAAAATGGGACATTGTACACAAATGCTCATTGTAGCACTTTTCAAAATAACCTCAAGTACAAACAAGGCAAGCACCCATTAACAGATGAATAAATAGGGTCATTTATGAGTCAGATCTGACTTGACGATACATTAACAACAATATGCATTTCATGGAATATTGTCTAGCCAGTAGGAGAAATATATTTTTTATACATGACACCATATAGATAAAACTTAAAGACATTATGCTAATTGAAATAAAGAAACCACAAATTAAATTAGTGTGTCAAGGAATTTACATAAAAATAAAAAAAGAAAACATTCATGTACATTAAAGTTTATTAGTGGTCAGTGTGGGTGGAGAGCAGAAGGATATAGATATTTAAAGGGGTGACAGAATAATAGTTTTGATTAAAGGTCAGGTTGTACTGACAGTTAGTTGATGTCAGTAAATTTTATATTTGTGAAAATACAAAACGAAACAAAAACTCCTAACTAAGCTTTAACTAAGAACATGTATTAGTAAAGTCAGGCATCTGCATAGGAAAAAAATGTTATCAGAAATTGCTATTGACTTGATTATAAGCAATTCTATGAACAGCAGATCTGGACTCTGTCCTAAATTTTGATGTTTTCATCGTCTCTGACACACTTGAGCCCATTCTTCAGTTACCGTTTCAATCCATCTCATTGAAGTTCATTCTTTCTTTCTCTGATGCTCCTATTTTCCAAGGAAAATAGGAATACTTTCCAAGGAATAACCTCTCCTAGCAACGTGCCCAAAGAAATGCAAAATGAATTACCAGTATTACCTCCATAAACCCCTCTGGTTTCACTTTCCTCCAGAACGCAACTGTTTGTTATTTGGCTGTCCGTGAGATTCTAAGAACTCTTTTCTAATACCACAACTCTAAGGCATCAGTTCTTCTCCCATAATCCTTATTTATTGTCCAGTCCTCGGCTGTGCAGCTGGTGATTAGAAGGTCTAAGACTTAGAGAATTTTCTTTTCTTATGGTACTCTAGGTGATACGGTGTTTGAAGTAACTGGCTGCTATCCAAAATGTCAACAGTTTAAACCCACCACCCACTCCACTGGAGAAAGATGTGGTAGTCTACCACCTTTGGAACCCTATGGGGCAGTTCTCCTCTGCCCTTTGAGGTTAGTATGCATTTTAGTCAACTTATTGGCAATAGATTTGGTGTTTGCATCTGAGAAGTTTAGCTGTTCATTTCAGTCTTTGGAATCAGGGAGAATTTTATTTTTTTTTTCCTTAAAGTAAGCTGTTTGATCTTGACAAGTTAATTTCTCTAAGCCTTTTTTTAACATCTAAAACCAATTGTTATCAATCCCATTTTAATCCAGGTGGCTCCACATGTGTCCAAAAAAAAACACTGCATTCCGTAAGCTTTCTCAACAGCTGACTTTTGGGAAGTAGATATAAAGGCCAGTCACTTAAATTGTTTCTGGGTGAACTCAAATTTCCAACTACTTAATGAATAGCCAAGCATTTAAACTAATTATTCTACCCTCTAAAGAACTCATTGCCATCCTCCAAAAACTCTGAAATCCTCTCAAAATATTCATTGATTTTCCAAGGCTGTAAATCACAGAGAAAGACATTGCTCATCTTTCTCCCAAAGAACACCTAATGGATTTGAATGGCATGTCTGTGGATTGGCAGCAGAGGTCCTTATTACTAGGCTACGACAGTTCCCCAGAATGAAGATGTTGTTGTTGAGTGCCATCAAGTCAGAACCAACTCATAGCAAACGTTCTGGGCTTTCAGAAGCAATGAAGCATACCGGAGGAAATTGCCCATCCTTTTCAACCAGAGCTGCTGATGGACTGGAACCATGTGCTTTTGGGATTACAATGCAATTTCTTACTACTAAGTCACCAGAGCACCCTAGAATGAAGATAATGATTTTTATTTACTTATTTTATTTTTTTTTTTTGGTCAGGGTTATTTGAGTTAATGCTTTCATAATTCAACATGGATTAATTACACAGGGTGTATAGGGTGAGCATTTAATTAATTAATCATACACATATAAACATAGGTAAACATATAAACAAAGGGAATCACCTGTTAATTTAAAGACCACTCCTGTACTTAGAATAGGACATCATGCTCGGGAAGATGGAGGGACAGCGCAGGAGAGGAAGACCTTTGATGAGATGGACTGATTCAGTGACTGGAGTAATGAGGGTAGACGTTTTGGAGACAGTAAGGTTGGTAAGGGATAGAGCAGGGTTTAGGGCTGTTGTACATAGGGTCGCTATGAGTCACAGGGTGACTCTATGGCACATAACAAAAACAACAAAACCTGTCTGGTAGGTTAAATCACCTGTAGCTGTGTGAGAGAAACAGAAGCAAATATACAATTATATTTCACTTGCCAAAAGTCTGCTTTCATATTGTGTGGATCTGCCTGTTTCTTTGGAAAGACAAGTTTGTAAGAGTTACCTGCTCCCTGAGGATGGGTTAGAGCAATGGCTCAATGATTTACAGTTATTTCACTACTTCTTGCCATTGCAGGTCAGACATGCAGGTCAGCCATTGCTCATTCCACGCTCAGGTCTCCTTATAAGTTGCTCCCAACTGCCTGCACAAACAGTGGGTTCCCCTTTCTCACACTCCAGGAAGTTATTCAAGAGTCTGGGTTCTCTTTATCCTTAGTCCAAACACATGCCCGGAAAAGCACTCGACTCCCAAAGCTTGCCATGATTCCTGCGCTCACACCACCATGCTCCTTCTGGCAAAAAAAACCCATTCTACCGCATAATTCAAATTTGGGAATGGTGTACGCCAGGGATGTGTCCTATCTCCATTTGGCATGTCTTTCACATCACCCATAAGTCGAGAAATTTATTTGGCCTGCTTTTGATACTATCTTCTTCACTGATTTAGAATAACCCGGGGAATTGTTCACTTTTAAAAAAGTTTTTGTATCTATTCAGTTATGAGATGTTAGAAAGAAAAATTAATGATAGTATTTCTTGATATACAGCATGTCTATATTTTTAGAACATTTTAATTTAGGCTAATAAATACAGTATAAAATACCTATTTCAAAAGTGTAGGATAATTATTCATTAATTGTCTTATCTACGGCTGCAATGTGTGCACTGCCCAAGACACATAGGCGTGTTTTTACTCTTTGAATTCATGTATTAAATGATGTCTGGAAGAAAAAGTTGTTTCTATTTAAATTTTTTTAAACTTGTTTCAAATAATTATCTCATTTACTGTGACAATTCTGGGCTGTGTTTATTAGAAATAATTGATGCATTTTTAAAAATAATTAGTCCATTTTAAAGGGAATGTATCAGTGCTGTGCATTTATTGTTTTTCTTTTACTCATTATCATTATGACCTGATAAGGGCTTTTCTTCAGATAAAAAGAGATGACTAATACTAACTTCAAGGTGCAAAAGCAGCATGATTTGTGAAATAGAAGAAAAATCAGTGGAGTATATCTATACTTGATATTTTTAATAGAGCTGTGGTGTTTCTTCTTCCCCCCCCCCTTTTTCTCTTTTTTACTTTTCAGTAAACGTGCTTTTACATACTATGGTGGGATAGAGAGACGAAACTGAATCTTTGAAGACCTGTGTTGTCACCTCTATCATTATTCCTGCTCTTATGACAACACAGAGCATACTGTCAATGTCCTCCAGGTAATACCCTTATTACATGTGTCATTAGAGGATGTTTGCCATATCTGCTTTAACACTACAGACATTTTAAGTAGGTTATTCCATCACTTTGCCATTTTGATTATGACAACAAAATGACACCATATTGAAATGGATTTTGGAAAGAAAGCCTAACTGTCCAAAGAGGTCCATGCTCACGCTAATTAAAATTGGCTTAGGTGGCATAACCTTCATAATTCAGAGTATGACTATGAAGGATATGCATGTTGAAAGCCCTCTTTGCTCATTAGTGCTTTTCCTGTCAGACACTACTACCTGCTCTTTTCTTAATGAATGCTAAGCCATCTCTTTAGAAGATTGTGCTGCTTCCTTGAACTGAAGGAACTGTCTTATTTCCTTCCAAGTTCGTCAGGAGTAAAATCGGGGAGTCACCTCTTTGACATTTCCAACCTCTGTACTTATTTATCTCTTTGAGACTCTGTGCTCCAGAGATATCACTGTCTTAATTAAGAAGAAGGATGTGACCATGGTAAATTGACTGATTTCATTGATTAAGGACTAGCTGTACAAGTAACATTGATTTTAACAGTGGGTCTACATAAATGTAATTGTTCGAACATGGGGCTGCATAATTATGGTGATGTACGAGAATAGTTGGTTTGTCCTTTTCAACCTTCACTAACATTCTTTTGCATGATAATGTACCTTGTGCAATTAGCAGAAATTTTAAATGTTACAAAATGTCTTTTGTGAAGACATGAAGTAATAATTATATTCTAATTTAATTCAACTCTATCAGACACTGTTTCCTTTTCTTTCAGTTCATCTTTCTTCTTTTTGAACACCTAAGATCATGTATATGGTCTTAAAAGGAAAATGACTTTTTTATCTTCTAATACCACTAGACAACAAATAATCCTTAGAACTACATTCAAATAACCTGGGTCTTTCCCCAACTAAAAGAAATGAATTAAATAATTTTTACTATTAGACATATATTTTTTTAAATGAAATATTTCATACCAGAGATAAACCCTAAGAAAGTGCATATCATCTTCTTATATATTTATTTAAAATTGTATGTTGTGTTAACTGACTTTTAGGAAGTAGATGATTGTTAAGTCTTTTGTCATAAGTAGTTCCTTAACAGAGAAAACACATAAACTACTGTTTTATGGTAATTCCCATTACTATAATTAAATGCAGACACATAAATAAAGCCCTCTGGGAAATAACTAGAGAGGTTTTACTTAATAGAAACTAGGGTTTCACATAGATAATATATATATATATATTCAAATACTTTGAACTGAACTAAAAGAAAAATTCCAAACTTTCATTTAATAAATGTGGAAAAACTGAGGAGGAATAAAGTCACAAATTTTGCTAGAAAAAAATACCTTGGGTAAAGAGTCAAGAGCATTGGATTTTTGTCATAAACCTGCCACTAATTAGTTCTGTGACATTTTGTGGCTGTATACCATACATAATAAAAGATAACTTGTAATATAATGCAAAGGCTCATCTCATTTTTCATATAGGTCTCTTTACTCCACTGGTAGAACAACTGAAAATAATTAAAAACCAGAAATCTGTAAACTATTGGAAAGAATGCTCAGTCTTCCAGGTGCCTGTGTTTGCATGTGTGTTTGCTTCTGTGTTGACTGGTTTGTTTTTAAATGTATAATATGTGCTTACTATCAACTTAAAAGGGTACTATTATTAGTACTTTTTTATCTGTTCTATAGTACTAAACTCTTTTCTACTCTCTTGAATATCTATTTAATTGTTTAAAGTGTTAGGTGCCATGGAGTCTACTATAACTCAAAGTGACACTATGAACAACAGATCAGAGCCCTTTCCTACTCTGTGCCTCCTCACCATCTCTGACATACTCAAGCCCCTATGCTAGAGTCACTATGTCAGTCAGCCTCGTTGAAGGTTTTCCTTTCTTTCACTGACACTCCACTTTCCAAGCCTGGTGTCTTTTCCGAGTACTGGCCTCTCTTAAACATGTCCAAAATGTTTGAGTCACCTTCCTTATTGCCTTAAGGAACATCCTTGCTTGCACTTCAACCATAATGGACAGTACAGTACGCAATAGGGATGATGTTTTTGAAATTGCATTCAATGTATATATCTTTATCAGCAAGCTAAGTTCTCTTTCTACATCTAGCCCATTATTGAAGTCAAGCTTCACATTACATTCTTTCAAGTTTCAATGCGGAAAGTACATACTTATACATTGTTGTGCACTGTGGTGTTGGAACTGGCCTGTAACTGACCCTCTGGTGGGTTTTCAGACGCAGATAATAAATAGCATAGGAGGAGATTGCCCATTCTGCTGCAGAGCATCTGGTGGCCTCAAACTATGTGCTTTCAGAATTGCACCACAGCTTCTTGTCACTAGGCCACCAGTGCTATATTTATATAGGTATTAAGTGTTACGTTTAAATGTTGTTGTTGTTGTTGTTAAGTGCCATCGAGTTGCTTGCGACTCATAGCTACCCTATGTACAACAGCCCTAAACTCTGCTCTGGCCTACACCAATCTCATGTCTCCGACACACCCATGCTGATTACCCCAGTCACTGAATCAATCCACCTCATGGAGGGCCTTCCCCTCCTGTGCTGTCCCTCTACCCTACCAAGCATGATGTCCTTCTTAGATAGGTAATATAAACACACACACACATATACATGTATAAATGAAATACATGTAATTATATAGCATATGTACATATATAACATATTTTATTTAATTTTAAATAGTATCTAATGTAAAGATATAATATGTAAATATATAGCATATGCAAATACATAACATACATATATGCATATAAATATATACATATGTAATATATTTTATTTAATATGATTAAATAGTATCTAATATTTGCTTTAGCAAGTCTATTGTCAAGGATTTCTCTAAAATTCTTAAGAGCAATGAATAATGTCAGCTTGAAGACTAAGGTATTTCTCATTCAGGCCATGGTCTCTTCAATCACTGTTAGGACTCTGTGAGTGAAAAACAAATAAGGATGATGGGAGAAGAATTGATGCTCTAAGGTTGTGGTATTGGAGAAGAGCCGACAAAATAATGATCACATAAATCTGGAAAAAAAATGGAGCAAAAGGGATCCTTGGAGGGAAAGATGGCAAACTTTTTCTCTGATACATTGGTCATGTTGCTAAAAAGATGCTATTCCGTGGAAAGGGGTATCATGCATAGAAATGTGGAAGGTCGGCTTAAGAGAGGACGACTCTCAATTAGATGGATCAACACGGTGAGTTCAGCAATGGATTTAGAGCGTATTAGAGAAGATGGGGATTGCACAGGATAGTACAAGATTCTGATCTGTTGTTCATAGGTTCATTATGAGTCATTTGACTCAATGAAATCTAACAACAACAACAACATTATATGCTGTTGTTGTTGTTGTTGTTGTGTGCCGTTGAGTCACTTGCGACTCATAGCGACCCTGTGTACAACAGCCCTAAACTCTGCTCTGTCCTGTGCCAATCACACTGTCTCCGACACTCGTATCCGGATTACCCCAGTCACTGAATCAATCCACCTCATAGAGGGTCTTCCCCTCCTGCACTGTCCCTCCACCCTCCCAAGCATGATGTACCTCTCCAAGGACCGGTCCCTCCTTACAACATGTTCAAAGTATGTTAGACGGAGCCTCAGAAACCTTGCCTTCAAGGAGCCACCCGGTTTAACCCTTTCCAGGATGAATCTATTTGTTTTCCAGCAGTCCATGGTACTCTCGATACTCTTCTCCAGCACCACAGCTCAAAGGCATCAATTCTCCTTCTATCCTCCTTGGTCATTGTCCAACTCTCTGATGACCATGGCCCACACCCACCTAATGATAAGAAGCTGCTCTCCAATACCCAAGAACTACGGTTCTAATCCACCAGCTGCTCTGCAGGAGAAAGATGAGCAATTTCCTCCTGTTTGGTTAACTGCCTTTGAAAACCTGTCAGAGAGTCAGCTATGGATTGATTCTGACTCCACTGTATGCAGCAACAACCACCACATATAAAATATGTTGTTGTTATGTGCCATCGAGTCGTTTCCGACTCATAGCGATCCTATGCACAACAGCTCTAAACCCTGCTCTATCCTGCGCCAACCGCACCGCCTCTGACACACCCATCCCGATTACCCCAGTCACCGAATCAATCCATCTCATAGAGGGTCTTCCCCTCCTGCGCTGTCCCTCCACCCTCCCAAGCATGATGTCCCTCTCCAAGGACCCGTCCCTCCTGGCAACATGTCCAAAGTATGTCAGACGAAGCCCCAGAATCCTTGCCTCCAAGGAGCAGCTTGGTTTAATCCTCTCCAAGATGGATCTGTTTGTTTTCCTGGCAGTCCAGGGTACATTCAGTACCCTTCTCCAGCACCACAGCTCAAAAGCATGCACTCTCCTTCTGTCCTCCCTAGTCATTGTCCAACTCTCTGATGCATAACAAGCGATTGCAAATACCATGACCTGTATCAGGCGTACCTTAGTCTCCAGAGAGACACTGTTGCTCCTGAGTACGTTTGAGAGGTCTTTCCCATCGTGATACGCTTTTTGATTTCCTGACTGCTGGTACCAAGAGTGTTAACTGTGGAGCCGAGCAAAGTGAAGCTGTGAACACATATAAAACACATATAAAATATAGTTTTACATATTATATATATATACATATAACATATAAAATACATATATACAATATATACATATAAGTACACATAATACAAACATGGCTTGTTTTTGTTAAGTGTCGTTGAGCCATAGACAACTCACAGTGATCCTATGAACGAAAGACCTTGGATAACTTTAGTCATTTCTCCAAGTTCATAGGCTTTCCAGAGGCAAGCTGTTTCAGAAGTGGATGCCACTCCCGCTGTCCACCATGGGTAACTATTATTGCATTTGACACATCAGTGTCACAGTGTTTAACATCACAGCTACCATGAGTTACCTCTGTAACAAAAGGACACCAGTGCTATACCACCTAGAAGAAAGTAGATATGTATATAATACATTACACACACACACACACACACATTGAGTGGTGGTTGTTGTTGGGTGCAGTTGAGTACAACTCATAGTGACTCTATGAACTAAAGGTCTGAACCCTGTTCTATCCTGTGCCATCCTAACACTTCCTGACACATAGAAGCCGTTGCAACAGTCACTGTGTCACTCCACCTGGCTGAGGATGAGGATCCTCCTCTTTTTCACCAACCCTCCACCTTTCTCAGCATCATATCCCTCTCCAAGGAATATCTTATAGCAACATACCCAAAGTATGTGAGGCAAAGCCTCATCATTCTTGTCTCCAAAGAGCACTCAGGCTGCACACTCTCCAAGACATAACTTGATTCTCTTGTCTGTCCGTGGGATGATCAGTGCTCTTCTCCAACACTACAGCTCAAAGGTGTCAATTCTTTACCTGGGGTGTGTGAGTGTTGTTGTTATCTTAGAGTGGAGCATGATTCATAGTGACCCTATGGACAAAAGGCCTGAAGCTTTTCTCTATTGACATTTATTAAAGTTTCTGGAGTTTCTGGAGGCATATTGTTTAGGAAGTGGATGCTACTCCTGCTTCCAAATGTGTGTATGTATGTAAAATGCTAATGACTAAGGATGACAGAAGAAAAAAAATCAATGCCTTTGAGCTATGGTGCTGAGGAAAACTATTGAACATACCCATGCACTGCAAAAAGAACATACAAGTCTGTACTGGAGAAGATGAAATCAAGTTGCTCCTTAGAGGCCAGGGTTTTTGAAGCTCTGTCTCACATACTTTGGTGTGTTTCCAGGAGAGATCAGTACTTGGAGAATTCTAGCATGCTTTAAAGGGTGAAGAGACTTTAGATGAGATGAACTGACACAGTAACTGGGGTTATTGGATTATGTGTATCAGAAACAGTGCTCAGGATAGGGTAGGGCTTAGAACTGTGGTGCATAAGGTCACTGTAAGTCACAGTTGACCTGATGGCACATAACAACAACAACAACAATCGTAAGGAGAAAGCTATGGTGACCTAGTGATAAGAAGCTACACCATAATCTCAAAGCCATGTGGTTTGAGGAAAAAAGATTTCCCATCTCCTCACATGTTATTTACTGCCTCTGAAAACCCACTGGAGGGGTTGTTATGGGTCAGTTCTGATTGTTGTTGTTAAGTGCCGTCGAGTTGCAGGCAACCCATAGCGACCATATGAAGGAGAGTCCTTGATGCTTGGGTGCCTTTCATCCTCTCTCCAGGTTCGTAGGGTTTCTGGAGGCAAGCTATTGTGGAAGTGGATGCCATTCCTCCTTGCAACAGTTCTGATTAGAGGACAAATAACAACAACAGCAATAACAATATATTAGCCACCAGAGACTGCTGGTGGCCTAATGGTAAGAGGTTTTGCTGCAATCTCAAAGGCACATGGTTCAAATCTACTAGCTGCTTTACAAGACAAGGATGGACAGTCTCCTCTGTTGCAATTACCTGCCCCTGGAAATTCATTAGAGGGGCATCTCCGAGTTGGTTCCAACTGAATGGCATGTAACAAGTCACCTCCAGCTGTTGCTTCTTAACAATTCTGGTGCCATGACGATGATTTGTTTATGACCCTCCAGAGAGTAGTCATTTTGAAAGGGCACACTCTGCGATGACCAGGAGCCTCACCTGGAGACTGTCATCATAGAAATCACACACACGTGTTGCTGAATCATGCCTACTCCAGGCAATCTTGATCATCCATATGTGCTTTCCAGCAGTAACAGCTCTCTTGAAAGAACAATCATGTATGTGTTTAATAATCCTAATCCCACCCCTGTGGGCCAATTCCAGGTGAGTCCTCCTCCTTATTAGTGAATCAATATGACCATGTTCTTTTAATTGGCTTAGTCCTTTCCCCACATCCAGACCCTTTAAAATGGTCTTGGGTTCCTTTGTTAAACATGGGGTCGAGGCACCTCAACTTTTCATATGTCTCTTTCCAAACCACATTTCCCTAACAAACCTTTCGCTCTGCTTGCATAAATGAGCATAAACTCTTGTTTTGCTATTCTTAGTTAGCGGGAGGAAGAACTCAAGTTTAAGCATGTACGGGAGATGTTTTCTTAGCGAGCACATTTAAGGAGTAGTGTGGCTACTCTACACTGTTTGAGAACCATGTGAAGTATGAGCATGTGTGTGTATGTATGGAGTCTGGTAGGTGGAGGAAACAGCGAAAAGCAGAGGAGTTGCTATTAGGATCCAATTTGAGCACGGGATGTGGAGTACCTTAGTGAAGCAAAGAGCATGCTCAGCTACTAACTGAGAGTGTAAATATTAAAAGTTACTCAAAAGTGCCTTAAAAAAAGAGGTCTATTGCTCTACTTTTAACAAATCACCTACTGAGAAGTCTGAAGCATATGCACATATTCATTATTCAACATCCAACTGATGTTAATTTATTTGCATTGAGAAAGTAAAGGGGGTCCTGATATGTAGAATATCTCTATAATAGGCGGGGACAGCTGCACCAAAGTATAATGCAATAGTAGTGTGGCACACCACAAAATACCAACACTCTAGTCCTGTTTTGGCTTATGTGATTAACGTAGAGAATGCTAGATGACCTGGAAATTCTTTCTCTGTTTCATGAGTCACATTTGAAGTAATGGAGTTCAAAATGATTAGACCTGAAGTGGACTCACTCTGATAAAGCACAGTGACCCTGCCTTTAGGATCACATGTGATCAGTTTAGAGATGGACCAGAAGGAAGGTGATAAAACTCTGTGCTGAAGTCTCAATAAAAGCCAAGACTAAGCTAATAAAGTGAATAAATTTCACTCCACTATGATCAAAGAGAACTGTTACTTATACTACATTCTGAGTATAGCAGTGCAGTGGTTTCTGAGATAATGTCCGAGATGACTCTATTACAGAGAAAGGAAAGGTATAAAAAGTAGCCAGGGACCTAAGCAGAGGGCTTAAGGCTCTCTTCTTCTTTACCATGTAATCATATATTCCCCAATGTATTTGAATATCTATTTGGAATAATTTACCTAAAATAGATAATGTAAATTAGAAGAACGAGAGAAACAGGAGTTAAATTTGAATGTCTAATTTTATCTTCTAGACCTATCAACAATTAACCACAGAATAGGGGATTTGTCATGAAATAGTAAAGCTTATACAAAATAAAACCACATTTCCTTTCAGGTAAATAGATGGGTATTTAACCTTTCCCTCTGAATATATTTTATTTTACTTATGTGTGATTCACAACAACTGTGACCAAATCTGAGAAGAATGGGGATCCCAGAAAAATGTTATTGTGCTTATGCAAAATCAATACTTGGGCCAAGAAGCAATAGTCAGAACAGAGCAAGGAAACAGTACATGGTTCAAAATCAGGAAAGGGTGTAGATCAGAGATGTGTCCTATCGCCAGACCTTCTAAATCTATATGCAGAACAAATCATCTAGGAGGCTGGGCTCTGTGAAAAGGAGTGTAGCATCAGAATTGGAGGAAGATTCATCAATAACTTGAGTCATATAGATGAGTGAATCCTGTTAGCTGAGACTGAGGAGGACCTGAAGTGTTGCTGCAGAAGGTCAAGGACTGTAGCCTTCAAGATGAATTGAAGCTAAATATCAAGAAAACAAAAATTTTTACCACTGGGCCAATTGATGGCATCATGAAAGATGTTGAAGAGAGTGACATGGTTAACAGCTTTAGTTTGCTTGTCTCCACAATCAACACTGTTGGCACCAGTGGCCAGATGATCAAAAGGTGAGTTACACTGAGACAATCTGCTTTCAGGGACCTCTCCAGAGAAGAGCAATGATGTCAGTCTAGAGTTTAAGCTGTGTCTGATCCAGGCCATAATCTTTGAAATTTCTTACTATGTGTCACAAAACTTGACAATGACTAGGGATGATAAAAAGAGAATTGATGTCTTTTAGCTGTGGTGCTGGAGAAGAGTATTGAATATACCATGACTTTTCAACAAATGGACAGCAAATAATAAATGTTGGAGAGATGTGGTGAGATAGGAACTCTTACAAATTGTTGGTGGAATTGCAAAATGGTACAACCACTCTAGAAGGCAGTTTGATGCTTCCTCAAAAAGCTGAACATAGAAATTCCATTTGACCTAGCTATTCCACTACTTGGAATATACTTTGGGAAAATTATAACTGAGGAATAAACAGAGAGTGGTACACCAATGTTCAAAACAGCATTATTTACCATGGAAAGAACATGGAACAAGTGAGATGTCCATCCACAATCGAATGAATTGAGAAATTATAGTGCATTCACACAATGGAATACTATGCAGCATGCAGGAGCAAAGATTATGTAAATATTACCTAACTTTAGAGGGGCTGGAGAGTATTATGATAAGTGAACTAACTCAGTCCCACAAGGACAAATACTGTATAAAACCATTATTGTAGACTTAGCATCAGGACCCAAGGTAGAATGGGTGGAAGCAGAAGGGTGAGGATAGGTTGGGGGAGAGGAAGCAGGTTAATGATAGTTTTGCAACATTTGATTAGTGGGAATGGGGAAGGAAATGGGAAATATCTGGTGTGAAAAGCAATGTATTGTAACTTTGTAAATAAACCAGTATTTTTTAAAAAAGAAAAGAATATGTCATGGACTACCAGGAGAATAAACACGTTCATCCTAGAGAAGATGAGACCAGGCTGCTTGGAGGCAAGGATTCTGAAACTTCATCTGACATACTTTCAGCATGTTGCAAAAGAGACACCAGTCCTTGGAGAGGGACATCATGCTTGAAAGGGTGGAGGGACAGCACAAGAAAGGACGACCCTTGATGAGATGGATTGGTTCAGTGACAAGAATAATGGTGAAGGTAGGTGTGTCAGAGACAATTAGGTTGGCACAGGATAGAGCTGTTGTACATAAGCTCGCTATGAGTCACCAGCAACTCGATGGCATGTAACAGCAACATTAGACATGATAGTGTAATGGTAATAAAGGGTCATTATTGGAACCCACAAATGACTACCAGAGATGTGCCTCCATAAAGATTATAGTCTAAAAAGCCCTATAGAACAGTTCTACTCTTTCTTCTGGGGTCCCTATGAGATTTAGTTAAAAGCATACAACCATAACAACACAATGGTTATTTTCATTAGGTCATAGTTGCATGTTAGTATAAATTCAGGTTAGTCTAGCATTCTCTGTATTGGGAGGAGGAGATTAGTGATAAAGATGATGTTATCTACCAAGAGCCTACACTGATACAGGTACTGTGCTGAACACTTGAGATGCATGACCTCTTTTCATTTTTTACCATTCTCAGAACTTCACATCTTATTCCAATGCTAATGAAGATAAATGCATCCCATTATTTGTTGGCAATATTAGACTATAATCCTACATAATTTATTATTATTATTATTATTATTATTATTATTATTATTATTATTATTTTTATTTTATGCGTGTCCCGTCAAATTGGATCTGACTGATACAGGAGGAGATTGTCACTCCTTCAGCAGAGCATCTAGTGGATTCAAACTGCAAACCTCTGGGATTGTAGTGCAGCTATTGCCACTAGGCCACCAAAGCTCATCAGATTTTTATATTTTTAGGTTCTTTTTTAAAACATGTATTCATGTACCACTGCTCTTTTCCTAGTAGAGATAGTATTGTTATAGTTCAATTATACTTATAAGGAGAAACACATAAGATATATTCTAAATGGTTTGCATTCACACGTTAGAAATTTAGTCACTAGAGTTGTAGTGATGAGATCACTGAAAACTTTATTCTTGTCATATGGATAGTCTTTGCCTGACAGGTAAATAAGTAACACAGAGTAAGAAAGAAGAATAAGGCCTGAAATATCAGGAAGTTGGGTAAATTTGAATTTTCAATATAAAATGGCAGTATTCACACCTGAAGCTGTAATTTTAAGAACCAGATTATGTGCAACACATACTTTATTTGAAGGGTTTCAGATTTCATCCCAAAGAGAGTGAGATGCTACAAAAGACTTTTAAAAAGGAGTGTGCCAAAATACAAAATTAATTTTAGAAATGCATACTTACCAGCCATGTAGAGTTTAATTTGAAACTAAAAGCAGATTTTGGTTCAAGATTCTGCAAGAATCCTAGACTGTTGTTGTTGTTGTTATGTGCCATCGAGTCATTTTCGACTCATAGCGACCCTATGCACAACAGCCATAAACCCTGCTCTATCCTGCGCCAACCGCAC
>NW_006399817.1:13063235-13067830 GCF_000299155.1 Elephantulus edwardii
TACCAGAAGAATGTCTATCTGTGTTTCATTGATTATGCAAAGGCTTTTGACTGTGTGGATCATAACAAACTGTGGCTGACTCTGAGAAGAATGGGAATCCCAAAACATTTAATTGTGCTAATGCAAAACCTGTGTGAGTAATGGCTAGATGAAATAAAGCAATGGTGGTTGGAAAAGATGAAACATCCTTGAGAGTTAATTAAAACAATATCTGATCAACTTGAATTCACCTTGTTTTTACTATTACCTTCAATGGGAATATCAAGACCCCCGTTGGCTCAGTATTAAAGTGCTCAGCTAATAACCCAATGCCACCCTTTGACAGGAGGAAGTTGTGTCATTCTCCTTTCTTAAAATTATACAGCTTTGGAAACTCTTATAGAGATGCAGCCCTAGATATGCTCATCAGGCTTGCCCACAAATCTGGAGGACAAAACTCTGGCCAGACTGGAAGAAAGCACAATCAGGTATTCTGGGATTCCCGTTCTCAAAGTTAGCCACAATTTGCTGTAATCCACACAGTCAAATGCCTTTGCATAGTCAATGACATACCGATAGACACTCTGGTTCTCTTTGTTTTCAGTCAAGACACATCTTACACTGGCAATGATTTCACTAGTGCCACATACTCTTCTAAAACTGGCTTGTATTTCTGGCAGTGCTCTGTCAATGTACTGTTCTAGTCATTTTTGGATAATCTTTGGGATTTTGCTTGTGTGTGATATTAGTGATATCATTCAATAATTTCCACGTTCAGTCAGGTCACCTTGTTTTGGAATGGTAATAAATATGGATATTTTCCCAGTTAGTTGACCAGGTAGCAGTCCTCCAGATTTCTTGACACAACCTGGTGAGCATGTCCAGGGCAGCATCTGTTTGTTGAAATATGTCAATTGGTATACTATGAATTCTGGGGACCTTATTTTTTTCCAAGTCCTTCAGAGTAGCCTAGACTTTTTCCTCCATCATCATTGCCACTTTCTTTCCTCATACTCATTTATTTTCAAAATTCGAATACACTGTTTTCAAGAAAAAATTCTTTCAATTTTCCTCTTCCCTCCACCAATCAAATTGTACAATCCGATGATTAATCCCTCACCTCCCTCTGCATATCCACGTCACCTGCTTCCAACCTCTCCCACTTCTCTTGGATCCTTATACTCATTCTACAATAATGGTTTTATACAATATTTATCATTGTGGGACTGAGTTCACTCAGCATAATGCTTTCCTACCCCTCCCAACTTATGTAACAATTTACAAAATCATTGCTCCTGCATTCTGCATAGTATTCTGTTGTGTGAATGTATCATAATTGCTCAATCCATTTATTTGTGGTTGGAAATTTGGGCTGTTTCCGTGTTTTAGTGATGGTGATTAATTCTACTATGAATATTGATGTACAAATCTCAGTTTGTGCATCTGTTTTCATTTTCTCAGGGTATATTTGAAGTAGTGGAATCGCTGGGTCATATGGTATTTCTATGTTCTGCTTTTTGAGAAAGCGCCAAACTGCCTTCCAGAATCATTTTACAATGACACCAACAATGTATAAGAGTTATTTCTCATCACATCCACTCCAACATTTATTACTTGCTGCCCTGTTAAACTTTTCTACTGTTACTGGAATGAGATGGTACCTCATTGTGATTTTGATTTGCATCTTTCTTATTGATCTTTTTTTGAGAATATCTTCACGTGTCTGTTTGTCATTCAAATATATTCCTCTGTGAAAATTCTTTCCATGTCTTTTTTTCCATTTTGTAATTAGGTTATCAGTCTTTTTCTTGTGGAGGCCACAGAATATTTTGTAAACTTTTGTTATAAGACTCTTTCATGAGTTGGTATTGCCAAATGTTTGTTCCAAGTCTTTAGGTTTTCTTTTTACCTTGTTGGAAAAAGTTTTCATGTACACTTGGATTTAATATTCAGGAGGTCCCGTGCATCAATTTTATCCTCTTTAGATTGTGCATTTCTGGTTGTATTAGGCAGTCTCTTTATACCTTGGACTAACGTTTCCCAGTTTGTCTCTTATGAATGTTATAGTTTTGGGCTTTATTCCCAGGTCTCTGATCTATCATGAGTTGATTTTTGTGTATTGTGTGAGATGTGGATCCTGTTTCAGCTCTCTGGGGAAAAAAAAAACTATGGAGAAAGTCCATAGTGAAAAGTGTGTATGCAAAACCAACAGCCAATATCATTCTCAATGGAGAGAGACCAAAAATAGAGACCAGACGACGATACCTGCTGTCACCACTTCTTATCAATTTTGTATTAGAAGGGTAATATAACAAGAGAAGGAAATAAAAGGCATCTATATCTACAAAGAAATGGTAAACTGTCACTATATGCAGATAATATGGTAATTCACACAGAAAAATCCCAAAGACACAACAACAACAACAACAAAAATGTTAGATTTATTCTGCCAATTTAGTAGAGTGGCAGGATATAAGATCAATATCCAAAAATCAATAGGATTCCTCTTTTGTAACAATGAGAACTCAGAGCAGGAAATCAAGCAAACAATATAATTTACAATAGCCAACCACAAATAGAGATACTTGGGAGTGAACCTAACTAGAGATACAAAAGACCTGTACAAAGAAAACTACAGAACATTTCTGCAAGACAAAGAAATGGAAAAATGTGCCCTGTTCATGGGTAGGAAGACTCAATATGGTGAAAATGACAATCCTACCACAAGTAATCTACATGTTCAATGCAATCCCAATCCAGATACCAAATTCCTATTTTTTTTTAAAATGTTTTATTATTAATTTTAATGAAAATTTAGAGATCTTGGATATTCATTCATTCCATGATGCACTTTTCTCCCTGCCCATGCTTCCCCTCCAGTTTGTTCTTCTCTTTGAAAAGTAAAAGAAAAATTCTTTAAATGTAATAAAATCCCTCCCCCAAAGTCCATTCTACTATGCAGCCTCCATTCTGGACTTCTGTCATAACAATAACACCTAATCATATGTCATCCCTTTTAAATAGTTCTCTCTCTTATCTGTTTCAATGTGGTATGCATAATTTATCCCATCTATCTCAGTCTCCCCCCAACCCTGATGTCAGTCCCATTTTACAACAGTGACACTATGCAGTATTTGTCCTTTTGTGACTGAGATATTTCACTCAGAGTAAAGTCCTCCCGGGTTATCTATTTTTAGTAGTATTTCATGAGTTCCTTATTTTTCAATGAAGTATAGTATTCCATTGTGTGAATATACCACAGCTTCTCAATACATTCATTTGTTGATGGGCACTTATGTTGTTTCTAATTCTTTCCTATTGTCAACAAAGCCATGATAGACATCAGTGTGCATATATCTGTTTGGGTGGCAGTTATAATTTCTTTGAGGTATATTGCAAGTAGTGGAACTGCTGGGTCAAATGGTATTTCTATTTGCAACTTTTTGAGAAAGCACCATACTGTCTTCCTTAGTGGTTACACCATTTTACACTCCTACCAACAGTGAATAAGCATTCCAGTTTCTCCACAACCTTGCCAGCATTTGTTGTTTGCCCAAATTCGTTTTTCAAGGAGATTGAAAGGAAAATTATCAAATTTATTTGGAGATGCAAGAGACCCTGAATAAGCAAAACACTTATGAGAAACAAAAATGAAGTTGGAGGCAAAGCACTCCCTGACCTCAAAACCTACTACACAGCAATAGTAACCAAAACAGCATGGTACTGGTACAATGACAGGCCAATGGAACAGAAATGAGAATCCAGAAATACAGCGAGCTATGTATGATCAACTGATATTCGACAAGGAAATCAAAGCTATAAAGTGGGAAATGATAACCTCTTCAACAAATGGTCCTAAAAACTGGACTTCCACTATTGCCTTTTGATCACATGTTGTTTCTTCTGTGTTAGCCAATTATCTTTGGTACAGTGACTCTGTATACTATACTCTTTCCATCTTCTTTTAATGCTTCCTGAATTATTCAATATTCTTCCCATAGCATCTTCAAGTGTTGCTACTATGGCTTGAATTTGTTCTTTAGTTCCTTTAGCTTAAGAAATGTCAAGTTTTTACCCTTTTGATCTTCGGACTTCAGTTTCTTGCATGTTTCATTATAACAATTTGCTTGTCTTTCCATGCTGTCCTTTGGAATATTCTATTCAGCTCCTTAACTTCTTGATTTCTTCCCTTTGCTTTGGCTTCTTGACACTCTAGTGCAATATTCAGAGTCTCTTCTGACCTCCCTTTATAGGTCTTTCTTTTTCCTCCCTCTTTGTAATAATCTTTTGCATTCTTCATAGATGATGTTCTCAATATTTTCCCACAGCTCATCTGGCCTTTGTTCATTAGTATTTAAGGCTTCAAATCTGATCCTGATTTGGTTTTTAAATTCAAGGGTATATGATTAAGATCAAATTTTAATTCCTGTGGATATGATTAGACCTTCTTAAGCTTTAACATCACTTGCATATGAGTAGTTAATGGACTGTTACACCACAGTAGACACCTGACCTAGTTTGTTTTTTTTTTTAAATTTAGGTTGTTTATTTTTCATTTCAATGAACATCTACAGAGATTTTGGGATTCCATTCATTCATTGTTGCACCCTTCTCCC
>NW_006399817.1:13068090-13080771 GCF_000299155.1 Elephantulus edwardii
TCTACAACAGTGGCACCATATAGCATTTGTCCCTTTGTGACTGAGATACCTCACTCACCATAATGTCCTCCAGGTTCACCCATTTTGAATAATATTGCATGAGTTCCTTGTTTTTCAATTCAGCATAGTATTCCATTGTGCGAATATACCACAGCTTCTCTACCCATTCGTTTGTTAATTGCTAACATTGAACTTCTCCAACAATTTCTTCTACAGATGTAATTGATCTGAATCTTATGCACATCATTAGATGAACTCCATGTGTATAGCTTGCATGATTTAGAATCAGGGAAGAAGTGTGTTAGGGATGTGTCCTGTCTCCAATAATTTCAATCTGCATGCAGAACAGATTACTCTGGAGGTTGACTTTCTGAAGGAAATGTGGAATCAGGATTGAGGAAATCTTATGTGCTACACAGATGACATAAGCTTGATTGCCAAAACTTATGAATACATGAAGAGTTTGCTGCAGAAAATCAAAGATTCTAGTCTTCAATATGAATTGAAGTTCAACATCAACAAGACAAGGATTCTGACCACTGGATCAATTGACAGCACTGATTGATAGAGTTTGTTAACAATTTTTGCTTGCTCAGCTCTACACTCAACACTGTTGGCACTAGTATTCAGGAAACTGAAAGACAAATAGCATTAGGGAAATCTGCTCCCAGAGACTTCTCCAAAGCAGAAATGTCAGTCTAGAGATTAATGTGTGCCTGATCCAGACTATGGTCGTTTACTTGCTGTGCATCCAAGACTGGTACAAAGATTAAGGATGACAGAACAAGAATTGAACCTTTGAGTTGCGGTGTTGGGAAAACATCTTGAACATACCATGGACTGACAAGATAACAAACAGGTCTGTCTTGGACAGAGTGAAACTGAGGTGCTCCTTGGAGGCAATAATTTTTACGTTCTGCCTCACTTTGGGCATATGCAAAGGAGGGGTGAGTCCTTGGAGAAGGAAATAATGTTTCGGAAGGTGAAAGGACATCACAGGAAAGAAGACCCAGATGAGATGGGTTGACACAGTAACTGGAGTAATGGGGCATAGGATTGTCAGGGGCAGGGAGACTGGCTCATGAAAGATCAGAATTCAGAGCTATTGTATATAGGATCACTATGAGTTACAGACAACTTGATGGCACATAAGAACAACAACAATCTATTATATTGATCTGATTATCATATTTATTTAAGAGACTGTGTCCTAACCAAAACCTGAATGGCATCTGTTTCTGTAGTTTGAGGTGTTAATGCACTTGTCTGGAACTCCAGTCTGTAGATCACTGGTGCATCAACTCCCATTCTGGTACAAGGAGATCATAGACAGCAGTAAGTACAATTCTGCTGAAAATTGGATTCCAAACACTCTTATGTAAGTTAATTTAGATTTAGGTAATCATACATAAAGTATAATAGTTATTCAATAAATACTTATTGGGTGAATAAACACATTTTTCCCGTTTATAACATGTTGATCCCATAATATTTGGCCTGGATATTCCCTGAAAGAAAAAGACAAGGATTAAACTGTATAATAAGGAGATTGACATGAATAATTTGCTTTTTATTTGCCTAAAGGGAAGTGCATTTAAGGAAAGCAAGATTAGATATAGTGAATCTAATACAGGAATCATATCAGAAATTAATTTGTGAAGTGGTACCAGTTAAAATAATGGTACCAAGGTTAGGAAAAAATGAATTAGTTAAACATCACTGAAGAAGAATTAGCAAAAGTTAATAAATAATAAGGATGTTGTCTGGAGTGCTCTGTTCTTCCCCCAGTTATTCTTCCCCCTAGTTGCAAGTCCACCACAATATGCATTTTTATATTGCTGTGTATTTCCATTGTACAGTTAATTTAGTAGAAATTTACCTTTCATGTTGCAAATATTTCTCCATTTACAATTTTAGTTTTCTTTTGGATTTTGACAACGGCTTTTCCCCCCTCATACTGGACACACTTTGATCATATATATAATATAAAAACATGGTTGTTCATCTAGAGATGATTATAGCTCGTTCAGCTAAAAATTAATATTTTTTGTATATTTGGTTAATGCTTATCATTTATTCCAGATTATTCTTTAAAAGTCTTTTCTTTGCTGAATGATTAGTGAAAAATATTTTACATGTTTTAAATGCTATAAAAATATGTGTAGTGTCAGTAGATCACCACCTAAGCAGTGTCTTGGATTTATCCAACAATGATTCTTTTTTCTTAGAAAAAGTTATTTATATCAACATTCTATGTTACAGAGTTTAACACTTTCTCAAGCTTAGAATGGAAGTTCTGAAATTATTGAAAGAAAGTAGTAATATAGACTAAAAAGTTTATTTAAAGTAACTAAAACTAAAGTCTATATTGGTGAAAGTTGAAGTTGCTTTTCTTATTTTTCGTTCTAAAGATATGAATTTGTCATATAGACAGAGGTTTAAGACTTTTTGCCTCCATCAGAAATCATTATCTTTATTCATTCTGAAAAACATTCAAAAATTCATATAATGAGTGGGTTTCCTTTTTGTCCTGTTGTAAGATTTTTGGTGTGCATAGGGATTTGCTTTTTAAAAGGTCCTATTCATCTATTTTATTCTATCCTGGTTGTAGGTTTTCATTATTCTTAGAAGTCTGTTCATGTTGTAGATTAGGACTTCTAGAGTTGTTCCTAGCTTTTCTTGGATGAATTTCATAGACTTTGGTTAACTCCTAGGGTCCTTATCCACCTTGAGTTGGGTTTTATGTATGTTGTGATGTGTGAGTCTTCCTTAAGTTTTCTGCCAATAATTTTCTAATTTTAACAACACTATTTTTTTTAAAAGTCTGACATTTCCCCACTGATCTGGTAATAATATATCTGATTACATAATCATCTAAAATTTATAAAACACTCCAGCACATCAGAAAGAAAAAGGTAAAGATCCAATCACAATATGGACACAGCATATATAAAGACACTTCACCAAAGAAAAATTTCAGATGACAAATACATGAGGAAATGTTCAAAATTCCTATCCATCAGAGAGATGCAAATCAAAACAACTATCAGAAATCATCATACCCAGAAACAACAGCAAAGTACAATAGGGCATCAAACAACAAACACTGGCCAGGTTGTGGAGAAATCGAACGATACAACCACTCTGAAAGGAGAACTGGTGCTTTCCCAAGAAGTTGGAAATAGAAATACCATTTGACCCAGCTATCCCACTATTGGGAATATACCCTGAAGAAAACAGAGTCATGACTCAAATAGATCCATGCATATCCATATTTATTGCTGTCATTTCACAATAATGAAGATATGGAAACAGTCCTACTGCCATTAAAAACAAATAGATAGAAAATTGTGATACATTCACCGAGTGATAGACTATTAAGTAGCACTGAAAAACAATGAACTTGTGAAACACTAATATAACATGAGCAAGCCTGGAAAATATGTTGAGTGGAATTTCTCCATCAGAATAAGACAAATTCTGCATAATACCGCTGTTATAAAAGGATTGATTTGGGGAGTTGGGAGGAGAATAGAAAAAGAGTGGATAGATCATCAACACTGCATTGGAACACATGAGAGGAAGAACTGTCTGAAAGTAATGTCTGATTAGGCATAATATATACGGTGGCAAACTAGAACAAGAGGTGCTTTGCAAATTAAGTGGTGGGAGGGGGAAGGGAGACTGCAACAATAAATGAATGAAAACCCAACTTTACTGTAACTTTCATTAAAATCACAATAATTAGGGAGCTCTGGTGGCCTATTGGAAAGATGCTGCACTGCAATCCCAGAAGTACGCGGTTCAAATCCACCAGATACTCTGCTGGAGAAGGAGAGGGCAATCTCCTCCTGTACCAGTCAGATCTGATTTGACGGTACATGTAATATAATACAATTTTAAAAAATCACAATAATTTTAAAAAAATCAACAAACTTCAAAAATGTATATAGTCATAGGGAGTTGCACTGCCAACCAAAAGGCACACAGTTCAAATCTGCCAGCTATTTCACAGGAGAAGGATGGACAATGCCCTTCCGTAAGATTAACTGTCTCTGAAAATCTGCTGGAAAGGCACTTTTGAGTTGGTTCTGCCATGATGGTACATACAAACAGTAATAATTGGCTTTCTATATTTGATAACAAAAAGTCAAACATAAAACATCAACCTTAAGAAAAAATTGTTAAAAGTAATTATATCATCACAGAAGGATAAGCAATGCCTTCATGTGCAACTAACTGTTTCTGAAAACTCACCTGAGGGTCCACTATGTGTTGGTTCTAACTCAATGGTATATAACGACATCAACAACATATTCAGAGCATTTAATTTATTATATATATCTTGGGCATATTAAAATATTTTAATGTATATTTAAAATGTTTGCAAAAAGGGAGATATTCCAAGGTTATTATTTTATGAAAAGTACCTTCTTTGCTAAAATTTGGAATTTTGGCAGCAATATAGGGGTACAAGAAAGACTTTAGTGACAGTGTAACCGTGAGTAATTCTTGGAAATAAGGAAGACATAGATAAAATATTTCCTTGTATGACAACCTGAAGTAAGGCAAATAAATACTAAACAAAAAAAAATCATGTTTGTATGATTATGTATATGTGTTATAATTTAAGCTTGAATATATAGATATATAGTGAAATACATTAATAATTTCATAGGTTCACTTTCTGACTTAATCTGAAATATCCCATTCAGGATAAGAGATGACTACAAAACTTTTTCATGCAATTAAATTTATGCCACTTCATTTTTTCTAAGAGAAAAAAAAAGGCCTTTTAATAGATATTTATGCATCAATACGGAAGATGAAGGAAGAAAAGTAGCAAGTTGAATTATAGTTCTTAAATATAATTCTTAGGAAAAAAATCTAACTTTTATATTAGGAAACAACAACATTGCAAGAACTGAAATAAGAAAAGCATCACAACAGAAGTGAATGCTACTTATTTAGTATTACTGTTGTATAACACAATAAAATGACAGCATCAGACCATGTGTATGCAAATTTAAAACATGCTATATTTTGTATTGTTTTTATGTTCCCGTTACAGTGCTAGTAGAACTAAGGACATTAAAAATCTTGCCAATGTTAGGTGTTTACACAGAGATTGGAATGAACAGTTTAAGTACTCAAGCCAAACTGGACTAATGTGTACTTTTTCACTTTTAGGCCTTATTCTATTTGTACTACCTTTTCCTGACCTATACAATTTCTCTGGATCGTAGCGACCGAAGAATTGATTTTTCCAAGACTCCTGATACTGGCAGTCCTCTATTCACTTAAACCGGTGTTTTATTTCACCTTTTGTGGGGAGTGGTAAAAATGGGAGATAAGAGATGAAATGGAAAGGAGAGAAAAGAAGGAATTATTTTACATTTTTTAGTTATTCCTAGGCTTTAGAATGTCTCCTTATTTTTCCATTTTTTACTCTATCTCCTGTCTTTAATCTGACTGTCTATTCATCTGACAGTTTCTATCTCTCTCTCTTTCACTCTCCCTCTTTCTTTCTCTCTCTCTCTACACACACACACACCACACACACACTCACTCACTTCCCCATACTCTGACATTTAAAATGGTAACAAAGAGATGAAGAATTTCTGAGTAGTGGTAACTGCTAGAATTCTTATGTCTTATGGATTTAAAGCTGTTTGAGGCAAGTGCTAAGTACTGTGTTTAGCTGACTGCATGTGCCAAGTAAATGTTAATGAGGTGAATAACAATTTGAAGGCAACTAGTGGAATCTGTAACTACATATCTTTTCTGGCAGAGCCGACCTAGCAAGGTGACTTTTCACATGCTTGGATCGACCTGCCTCATCTATCTGCTAATGTCTAAATGAGAAGCTGAGTCTGCAAGTCAAGACACTACATTTATATTGACTTTTTGATATTTGTGAGTAGCTATGTCTCTATGGCTGTATTGTACATTGTATTGCATGCAGACACATCAAAAAAGTTTTAGTTGTGCTCATGCAGATCAGAACTGAAACAGATATATGGGCAGTCCTACACATACATATGCTTTCCACAGTGGAAATAATGGCATAAGAATCACAGGTCTGGAAAATCACAGAAGTAAAAACTCAATGAAGTGTAAATAAGTCAAAGGCAGGAACAAAAAGATGTCCGTAACAGATTTTTTTTAGAAAGCTGTAAAAATGTAGATATTACTAAGTGGTGAAACAACCAAAGTGAATTTCAGAGTTACACATTTTAGATATTAAAATCTTGATAAATTTGTGTCCAAAAGAATGACTATTGATTGATAATATGTCAGATTACTGACCGCAAATCAAATATGATGAGTACAAGCAGTTCTTGCTGTGAGGAATGAGCAGAGAGAGCCTCATCTGCTAAAATGGACAGAATTTTAATCATACATTGAATTAGTTTCTTCTAATTTTGAAACTTAATCTTCATTTTTCTTAAAATTAACACAGCCTTAAGATCTGCACATGAAATCTAACCCAGTTATCTTATTGAAAGTCATATCTGTAAAACTCTAAAATAAGCATGCAAATCAGAAGCAAGCAAAAGGAATTTGGAGGGTTTAGGTGAATGCTATCTGTGGAGAAGATAGAGAAACTGAGGTTCTTACTGCTCAGCAAGTAAGACATAAAATGGTACTAGCATTTCCACTGCCCTCCAGGCATTTCCAAGTCGTGACGATCTTTCTTTGGTTTCTGAGGCTGAAATATTTATAGAGAGAAACTGCTTCACTGTTTACCTGTGGAATGACTGGTGAGTTCTACCTGGAGATCTTTGATTAGCCTTACACTGTACCACCATGGATGTTTATAAACAATAGTGCCAATTTATTGCTTTAATTTAAGATGCAAAGTGGAAGCATATTTTTTTCCTAAATCACTACTATTTATTTAATAATTTTTCATATTCCTATGACAGTCTCTGTCATTTGATTTGAGAAATTCATAACAACATAACTGTAAAGTACAGAAAGATGAATTTTAGCTGCTGAATAGAAATTTAAAGCACACTGGTGATTTTGTGTTCAAATCAAGGTCATATTTTGGCTCTTGTAGATTTGCTTTGATCTTTTTCAGCTTCAGTGTGAACTTGCACATGAGTACAATTGACGATCTGTTCTACAGTTAGCACCTGACCTCGATTTGACTCTGATACTGAGCTTCTCCAATGATTCTTTACACAGATATAGTCAGTATGATTCCTGTGCAGTCCATCAGGGGATGACCATGTGAATAGTTACCTTTTGTGTTTCTTTAAAACGTATTTATGATAAATAAATAATAGTACTTACAAAATTCATTCGTTTAATTTTCCAGTGTTATTTCTGTCACCAAGGCTATATTTTCCAAATACCATTCTTTCTTCATTGCTTCCAACTTTTGAATTCCAGTAACCAATTATTATTACTGAATCTTGCATATCCAGTGAATTTTGGACTGCAAAAATTGATAAAAATCTTCAATTTCCTCCTCTCTGGCTTTAGATATCAGTGCATATATTCAAATAATAATGATCTTAACAGCTCTTCCTTTATGTGCATATATAGTGTCCTTTTGCTCAAAGAATTGTAATTCAAGATAGATCTTGAAGTAGTCTTTTCAATCATGAACACAAAACCATTCTTCCTCAATTTTTCATTTCTAGAATAATAAATAAAATGGTTGTCTGATTCAAAGTGGTCACTAATAGTCCACCTCAGCTCACTAATGCCTAGTGGACTTGAAGTGCTTTCTCCAGAATTTCAAGGATTAACACCTTCAATATGGATTTCATTTCAACTTCAAGACAACCGACATGCTAACCAATGGGCCGAAAGACAATGTCCTGATAGTTACAGAAAAAAATTGACATTTTCTATAAATTACTCTTGTTTATATCCACAGTCAACACCTGTTCCACAATAATCCAGAAAGTATTGCTTTGCGAAAGTCTGCTGGCAAGGACCTCTCCAAAATACTAAGGAGCAATGATGTCAGTTTGGAGACTAAGATGCACCTGATTCATGTAGTGGTATTTCCAATCACTTGCTATGTGTCTGAGAGCTGGACAATGGATAAGAATAACAGAAAAAAGTTGATGTCTTTGAGTTTTGGTGTTGAAGTAGTATACTGAACAATCTATGTACTGAAGAAAAAAAAAAGCAAAAAGCAGATAAATCCGGAGAAAGTGCAGTCAGAATGTCTCTCAAAGCCAAGGATGGCAAAGCTTTGTCTCATATAATTTGGGAATGTTGCTAGAAGAAGCTATTCCTTGGAAAGGGATATTAGGCTAAGAGATTTAGAGGGTCAGCAAAAGAAAGAAATAGCCTCAATAAGATGGATTGACACTATAACTGCATCAATGAGCTCAACTATGATATGCCAGAGATGATGAGGCTTGGCGTAAGATAGGAGAGGTTGAGATCTGTTGCTCATAAGGTTATTAAGAGTAACTCTACATAGCAGCACATAACAATTACAACAGTGATTTGGGCCCTATTTTCAACATTATTTTTATATCCTATAAATAACAATAAGAAACTTCTTTTGCTAACAACAGAGCTGATTTACCATACATTTAAATTAACTGCAATATATTCTTAAGTAAATAATACTATGATAAGTATATACAAAAAATCATATAATAGTCACACAGATTTCATAAAATTATGCTTTTAGAATAATTTGTTCACTAAACTGAGTTTCATAAATGACTGTCACTCATTTGTCATATTTAACCCAGTGTCACAAACATTTGCTGAATGAATAATAGTGTTTTTAAAAATCATAATCAAATTTACTCTAAATGAACAAAAAATATTAACTGTAGCTTTATGCTTTTCAACCATTTTGACAGGTAAAAACAAAATAAAATCTTACAATGTGTTATTGTCAACTCTTGATACTGGTTTCTAACAGATACAGTCTTAGATGCACCTGTTTATGCCTGGAAATTTGGAAGATAGCTGTCTGTTCAGTGGATTGGAAGAGGTCCATATTTGTTTCCATTCCCAAAAAAGGTGATCCAACTGAATGTGGAAATTATCGAACAATATCATTGAAATTACATGCAAGCAAAATACCTCTGAAGATCATTCAAAAATGTCTGGAACAGTACATATATAAGGATCTGTCAGAAATTCAAGCAGGATTTAGAAGAGGCCATGTCAACAGAGATGTGGCAGATGGCTCCTAGCTGAAAGGAATACCAGAAAAATGTCTATTTGTGTTTTATTGACTATTCAAAGGTGCTTGATTGTGTGGATCATGACTAGTTGTGGATGACATTGAGAAGAAAGGGAATCCAGGTCACTTAATTGTTCTCATGTAGAACCAATACCTGGAACAGAAGGCAGTTGTGCAATCAGACCAGGGGAACACTGTGAGGTCTGGAATTGGGAGGGGAGTGCACTGGGTAGTATTCTTTCTCCGTACCTACTCGATCTATATGCTGAGAAAATTATCCAAGAAGCTGGACTCTCTGAGGAGAAGTTTGGCATCAGAATTGGACGGAGACTTATCAATAGTCTGAGTTATGCAGATGACACAACCTTGCTCGCTGAAAGTGAGTAGGCCTTGAAGCACTTATTGCAGAATATCAAGGAATGCAGGCTTTGGTATGGATTGCATCTCAATTTCAGAAAAACAAAGATTCTTACAGCTGGACCAATGGTCCATCAGGATGGATGAAGAAGAGATTGATACTGTCAAAACCTTCATCTTACTTGGGTCCACAAGTAATACCCTTAGTACCAGCAGTCAGGAAATAAGGAGATGCATTGCACTGGGAAAATCTAGTTAGTATCTTTCCAAATTATTGATTAGTGATGTCAGTTTGAAGATCATAGTCTTTTCAATTACTTCCTATGCATCCTAGAGCTGGACAATGAATAGTGATGACAGAAGAATTGACACCTTTGAGCTGTGGTCTTGTAGAAGAGCACTGAACATCTCATGGATGGCCAAGAGAAAGAATAGATATATCTTTACAGAGTGCAGCTGGAGTGCTCTTTGGAGGCAAGAATGATAAGGCTTTGCCTCACATAACTTCGGCATGTTGCTAGGAGGTGCTATTCCATGGAGAGGAACATGATTCTGGGAAGAGAGGAGGGTTGGAAAAGGAGAGGAAGACTGATTGACTGCAATGGACTCTTGTGTGTCAGGAAGTGTAAGGATGGTGTAGGATATTTCAGATCTTTTGATCACAGAGTCACTATGAATCATGTTGGATGTTAGGGCACCAAACAACAATAACAACAGCAACAGCAACAACAAATTTTCTACTAAATATAATATTCACTATTTTTATGCAATTTGGAATTTAGTTTTTCAACTATTACATATTTTGTGTTTTACTATTAAAAAGGCTCCCAAATATTTACTGCATACATAAATTAGAAAGTTAAATTATCTTCATTCTATTCTCATAACATAAAATCCATCAGAGTAATAAGCACTTCAAAAACAGATTTAAATGTAAGGTTATGTGTAATGATTAAAAAGAATTTACTAAAAAATATGTTGTTGTTTTGTGCCATTATATATACGGATCTGAAGTCTGCCCTAACCTTAGCCAGTTTCACTGACTTCAAAGCATCTACCCTCGTTGCTCCAGTTAATGTATCAATCCATCTCATCCAGGTTCTTCTTCTGTGCTGTCTTTCCACCTTTCCAGCATGATGTCCTTCTCCAAGGTCCAGTCCCTCCTGGCCATGTCCCCTAAGTATGTGAGACAGAGCTTCAAAATCCTAGACTCCAAGGAGAGACTTGCTTTCACCCTCTCCAAGAAAGACTTATTTGTTTCCTTGGTGGTCCATGGTATGTTCAAGACTCATCTCCAGCACTCCAACTCAAAGGCACAAATTCTTCTTCTGTCATCTCTTATCACTGTTCATCTTCTTAGGCATATCAAGTAATGGTGAAGATGATGGTTTGGATCAGGCATGCCTTAGTCTTCAGACTGACATGGTTGCTTCTCTGTACTCTGGAGGGGTCCTTGAGAGCATATTTTGCCACTACTGGACCAATTGCCAACACCACGATGGATGGAAAAGAAATTGAAGTTGTCAGGGCTGGGGGTGGGGGGGTGGGAAGAAGAATGAACTGGGGAGGAGGGTAGAGAAAACAGTGCAACAATGAATGAATTAAAATCCCAAATCTCTGTAAATGTTCATTAAAATGAATAAAATTTAATAATAATTTTTAAAAAGAGATTGAAGTTGTTAATAATTTCAGCTTTCTTGGTTCCACAATCAACACAGTTAGCACCAGCAGTTGTGAGGAAATCAAAAGACAAATTACAATGGAAAAATGTGCTGTCAGGGATCTCTCCAGAGTACTAAGAAGCAACCATGTCAGTCTAGAGACTAAGGTGTGCCTGATCACTTAGGACGCTGGGCTTAGTCTTAGGATGCTCAGTCTCCTGACTTCTAGTGATAGGAATGTTAATTGTGGGAGCAAAGGGATGAGAATGGGCAGGGGAGAAGGTGATTAATCATAAGTTCACAACACAATTTGATGGGTGGAGGGAGGGATGGGTAAAGGAAAGGGGAAAGATCTGGTGTGAAAAACAATATATATATATATATATATATAAACTTTGTGTAAAATGAAAATTTTATTTTAAATTCAGAAAAGAGTGTTAATTGTGGAACCACACAAGTTGTAAAGTTGTAGTTGTTAACAACCTTAATCTCGTCTCCATCTATCATGGTGTTGTCAACTGGCCCACTGGTGAGAATCTTTGTCACTTTGATGCTGAGTTTCAATCTATATTGAAGACTACAGTCCTTGACCTTCTGTCATGAAACAAGTGCTTCATGTCCTCCTCAGTTTCAATAAGCAAGATAGTGTCATCTTCATAATGTATGTTGTTGAAGAATCTTCCCTCAATTTTGATGCCACAAGGCTCCTCATAAGCCCAGCCTCCTAAGTGATCTGTTCTACAAATAAATTGAAGAAATACAGAGACAGGACACATCTCTCAGGCACTCCATTCCCAATTTTGAACCACGCCATTTTTCTTTCTCTGTTCTGAGGACTGCTTCCTGGTCCAAGTATAGGATTTACATGAGCACAATCAATTTTTCTGAGATACCCATTCTTCTCAACATTAACCACAGTTTTTGTGATCCACACAGTCAAATGCCTTTGCATAGTCAGTGAAACACAGAGAGACATTCCTCTGGTATTCTTTGCTTCAGCCAAGATCCATTTGACATTGGTAGTAATGCCCCTACTGCCATGACCTCTTCTAAACCCAGTATGTATTTCCTTCTCTGTCAATTCACTGTTCCAGTCATTTCTGTATAATCTTCAGCAGATTATTTTGCTAGTATGTGATATTAATGATATTGTTCAATAATTTCCTGACTCTGTCAGGTCATCTTCCCCCCACCCCACATAGGAACAAGTATGGATCTCCTTCAGTCAGTTGTCCTCCAAGATTTCCTGACACCAACAGAGTGAGCATGTCCAGGGCAGTATCTATTTGTTGAAATATATCAATGGATAATCCACCAATTCCTAGTGACTTGTTTTGTGTTTTTTCCCCCAAGTACTTCAGAGCAGCCTACACTTCCTCCTTTATCACCATAGCCTCTTGATCGCAATTTGTTTCATGAAATTCTTCTGTGTCAATCAATTTTATTTGGGACAATCACTCTGTATACTCCATGTTTTAGTATACTGTC
>NW_006399817.1:13082119-13116132 GCF_000299155.1 Elephantulus edwardii
ATTCTTCTCAGAGTCAGCCATAGCTTGTGGTGATCCACACAGTCAAAAGATTTTGCATTGTCAATGAAGCACAGATAGACACTTGTGATATTTATTTTTTAGTGCTCATATCCTCAAACCTGTTTCTGAGTTGATTTTTACATGCAAGGGGGGATAGACTCAACGTGAAATTTTGATTTTTGTAAATTTAATTTAACCTTCTTTAGCTTTAATTTGAACTTGTAGATGAATAGTTGATGGTGTGTTCCACAATCAGCACTTGGCTTAGTTTTAACTGTTGATATTGAACTTATCAAGTCATTCCTTCCACAGATGCAATCAAACTGATCCCTGTGCATATCATCAGGTGAAATCCATGTGTAATCCATTTATGTTTCTTATAAAAGGTATTTGCAATGAAGAAGTTGTTGATTGTGCAGAATTCAATCATTCTATCCCCAGCATCATTTCTGCCACCAAGTTCATGTTTTCCAACTACTGATAATTCTTCCTTGTTCCCAAATTTTGTACTCTAGTCACCAATTATTAATGTGTCTTGATTACATATTTGATCAAATTCTGACTTTAAAAGTTGGTAAAAATCATCTCATTCCTTCTGTTTGGTTCTGGTTGTTGGTGCTTAAATTTGAATGCTAGTGATATTAACAGGTATTCTTTGTATGCATATGGATATTATCGTGGCACTCACAATATTGTACTTTAACATGCATTTAGAAATTGTTTTTTTAATTATAAAAATGACCCTGTTTTTTCTCACCTTTTCTTCTCCAGTGTAATTGATCAGATGATCATCTGATTAAAAATGTCCCATGCCAATCCTTCTCATTTCACCAGTACCTATTAGGTTAATATTTAAGCGTTCCTTTTCTTTCTTAGCAATGTCCAATTTTTCTACATTCATGCTTCTCACATTCTACGTTTCAATTATTTGTTTCTGTTTGTAAGTGTTCCTCCTCCTTTATGTTTCCAAATTTATGGGTTCATCCTCAGTTGCCATGTCTGTATTCTACTCTAAATGTTTTCTATTGTACATAGGGTTTTCGATAGTCTTTTATATTCTAGAAGTGGATGGCCAATCCTTCTTCCTAGTCTGTCTTAATTTGGATTCTTAGCTTTAGAACAATTATCTGACTGACAAGCATTTACTGAAAGGAGCAGATGAAATACATTTAGCTTACAGAGAGAGATAAAAATACATTCAGTGTTCTCCCTCCCTCAACATTTGTGTCTTGTCCCTTCTCTTTTTCTGCTACATAGGAATTCCTTGCACTACTGTCTACCACATCCAGCACCTCCCTCCCCTCAGCCACCCCTTGATATGATGGCTTAGGTCATGAATCACTTCTGTGATGCTTTTTGCCTCGCAATACTACTGCTCTGTCGAGCTGTTTTCTGTCTCACGCTTGGGAGGATTTAAGTCCAAATCCAAGTAGCAGCTTCAGGGAAAGAATTTTTTTTTTTTCCTTTTTCTGGGGAAAAGTACTGGAGAAAATTTCTTGCCCATGACCTTCGACTCCAGGACTGTCTTCTTGTGGCTCATTGTCTCTGTTCTTACCTTTACACCACTAGGTTTTCACAGTACAATAATTTCCAAGGTAAAGTCTATGGCTCATTAGTGTTAGCATGCTGGTATTTATTTGGCCCGAGGGCCTATGGCCCTCAGAGTTGTATCTGGGACTGAATGTCCAGTCTTGCCTAGAACATCTGATTGTTAATAAAACTGGTGGAATTCTGGGAGAATGGGCGTTACCTGAGTGGTGTGGGAAGAAGGTAGTCTCAGATTATTGCCACATATGAAGCTCTGGGGTTCTTGACAAGAATTAGGGGACAAAAGGTAAACACAGACTCTGGCTGTGTTCAGAGTTCTGAGGTTTCTGACACAGAAATGGGCTATTAGATATTAGAAAGCAATAGTAGATAAAATCACAGTTATTTTTATTTATTTTACCACTATGTAAATCTGATTAGTGATGCCTGTCTATCCTCACCATAAATATATATGTGGTAGTTGTTGTTGTTGTTGTTATGCACCATCAAGTAGCTTGTGACTAATAGCGACTCTATGTACAACAGCCATAAACTCTGCTCTGTCCTATGCCACTCTCACTGTCTCCGACACACCCATCCTTATTACCCCAGTCACTGAATCAATCTACCTCCTGGAGGACCTTACCATCCTGTGCTGTCCCTCCACCCTACCAAGCATGATGTCCCTCTCCAAGGACTTGTCCCTCCTTACAACATGTCCAAAGTATGTTAGATGGAGCCTCAGAATCCTTGCCTCCAAGGAGCCACCCGGTTTAACCCTTTCCAGGATAAATATGTTTCGTTTCCTAGCAATCCATGGTACCCTCAATACTCTTCTCCAGCATCACAGCTCAAAGGCATCAATTCTCCTTCTAGCCTCCTTAGTCATTGTCCAACTCTCTGATGATAACAAGTGATAGCAAAGACCATGGCCTGTATCAGGTGCACCTTAGTCTCCAGAGAGAAACCATTCCTCTTCAGTATTTTAGAGAGATCCCTAACAGCAGACTTTCCCATCACAATACGTCTTTTAATTTCCTGGCTGCTGGTGCCAATAGTGTTGATCTTGGAGCCAAGCAAACTAAAGCTGTGAACAATCTCAATCTCTTCACCATCCATCCTGATGCTGCCAATTGACCGAGTGGTGAGAATCTTTGTCTTCTTGACATTGAGCCTCAATCCATATTGGAGGCTGCAGTCCTTGACCCTCTGCAGCAAGTGCTTCAGGTCCTCCTCAGTCTCACCAAGCAGGGTTGTGTCATCTGCATAACGCAGATTGTTGATAGACCTTCCACCAATCCTGATGCCGCATTTCTCCTCATAGAGCCCAGCCTCCCGGATGATCTGTTCTGCATACAGGTTGAAAAGGTATGGAGATAGGACACATCCCTGGCACATGCCTTTCCCTTTCCAATTTTGAACCATGCAGTGTTTCCTTGCTCCATTCTGATGGCTGCCTCTTGGTCCAAGTATAGGTTTCTCATTAACATGATCAAGTGTTCTGGTATTCCCATTCTTCTCAGAATCAGCCACAATTTGTTTTGATCCACACAGTCAAACACCTTTGCATAATCAATGAAACACAGATACACATTCCTCCAGTACTCTCTGCTTTTAGCCAAGATCCATCTAACATTAGCTACAATATCCCTAGGTTTTATAATAATAGTTTTACTAAAAATTATCTTAGGACCTTTTTGAAAGGAATAATCTGTTAGGGGTGTCCTGGTTGGTTTTGGTTTTGTTTTGTTTTTTTTTTATAGTTAATTTTCTGGCATTCTTTACTACTAACTGACTAGGTTCTTGTTGTATGCCTTACAGAATACGTGTACAAACAAACGTGTGTGCTTTTTAAAACTTAAAGGAATAATAAGTGCTTTAGTTTTCAGTGATTTCTAAAGCATTCTTCTACTCAAGTAGATTAGGAAAGGCCTGAAAAGTATAACTTCAGAGTTTTTCTACTGAGAAGCTAATATCTATCTGTTTGATTTAAAAAACAAACAAACAAACAAACAGAATACTACTTGATGAAGGAAGAAGCATCCAATTTTGTTCAGGTAATTAAAGACCTTACAATTGAATGGGGACTTCCAGTTGGTGTTTCCTCCTTGAAAGCCCCAAATAAATGTTCCTTGGTTCAGATGTCCTCATAGATGACCACAACATTTTGACCAGTTATAAAAGTCTACAAATATTTTATGAGTTATTGTTCACAGATTATCCAAATCTGTAAGCTCAACAACCTCTTCATCTATATTCTGAAAGTTCAGGTCATTCATAGCTTCTTTCTCCATGTCTGAGTTTTTGGATAGCTTACTGTCTGTTTCTGTTTTCTCTCAGTAGGTGAGACACTGAAAACAGTTGGCAGTAAATGTGTTAAGGTTTGCTTTTTCAGATACAAAATGAGCCACATTGGGCTTCTGTAAGAAGCAGCACTTTCTGTGGAAGTGCTGCTGAGAGTTCTCAGGATCATGAAATGTTTTGAGGCAGGTACTACACTTGATTACATGATGCTGTTCTTCCTCATTGCCCTTTTCTTTTCGGTGCACTTGATAGAGGTGAGTTTTCATGTCAGTTAAATTCTGTGCTGTTGCTGAACACAAACTGCAACAATACCACAGTTTACCGTTATCTGGCATAACTCGGAGACGTCTACTATAATCTTCCTGTCTGCTGACTTTGTAGATCTAACTCACATGACAGCCACTGGTTAACCGGTTGCTGGTGTCTCAAATTGGAAATATCATCCTCAGTTTTAATTGAAGTCTGACTTTTTTCTGAGATAAACCCATAATCTATGCTGTGGCATTCCTTGTAATGACTCAAGAATGCTTCTTCTACATTAAAGGTAAGATCACAAAGAGACCACAGAAATATTGAATCTTTGCTTCATTATCATGATCATCTTGACAATGTCAGTATAATGTTTCTGTCTTGTGAAAAGTCTTCCCTCGTTGTAATAAAAGAAGAAATGCTGCTGGTTTTGCCGTATGTATGCGCACTAGCCGTCTAGATGCTACCAAACAAATTCCTTTTACCATCCTCTCAGGAGATCAAGGTTTTCTGGCTCTTGAGAATCAATTTAAGAAGACATAGAGGCCAGCTCACATACTAAACCCTCACCTCTTAGGGTAAGATATGATGTGTGCCTTGTTGAATAGCTTATCTGATACCACCAAAGATGTGGAATTAGAATAAGCTAGTAGAAGAAGTCTTGAGGACATGCAATAAAAGGTATTTACATACAACATTAAGTGGCTTTGAAGAGACTCAGGATGATTGCTTTTAGTGTTTTCTAAAGGAGATGAGAAATCTACTAGCATAAATGTATTTGAAGACAAATTTTTTTTTGTTTCTGTTACATTGTGCAAAGATATTCAGAAGGAAAGAATATATATAAACACAAATATAAATCATGTATTCTAATGTAGGTATTTCAATTCCCAAGTTAACTTTGAATGCATTTGCTATTATTGTTATGTGCTATCAAGTCATCTGCGACTCATAACGATCCTGTGTACAGCAGCACTGAACCCTTCCATGTCCTGAGTCAGTCTCAGTAATTCTGATATACTAACCCCCATTGCCCAACTTTCTGTGTGAATCCATCTCATCTGGGGTCTTCCTCTACTGCACTGTCCCTCCACATTTCCAAACATGATGTCCTCCTTAAAGGACTGGTCCCTCCTAGCCATGTGCCCAAAGTATGTGAGATGAAGCTCTAATATTTGATATTAAATAGTTTTTTAATTGAAAAGAAAAAGACCCAACACTACTTGACCTAATAAAATAATGACCTTTTGTAGTAAATTTATAATACTGTAATTATTCCTTTAGGGAAATATCATGTACAGTATGGTAAGATGAGCTTTCCTATGTAAATGCTACCTTTTTTATGGTCAAAAGCCCTACTAAATTAACTATGTCAAAGGAAAAATGGTCAAGTAATATGTATATACAAACAAGAATGAAAACTTAAAGCTTTCTAGTAATTGTTGGTTATATCTTAAAGATCTTAAAATAGGTATTAAGCTCTACCTTACTGACGTCGAGTACTCTTGGGCTCATAGCGATCCTTCATACGTTTCCAGTCCTGAGCATCTTAAAAAAGAAGAAGCAGTTTCAAAATGCTACAGAGCCACTGCCTTTGGATTGAATGGGCAACTTACTATGGGCTATGCCGCTGAGCTTTTAAAGTTATTATTGCTCTATAAGGTGTAGAAAGCTTTGCTGGTGTAGTCCATACAGCTTTGTGAGGCTAGCCCAAAGGCCTTGCCTCTCTAGGTTTTCAAAACCACTAACTCCATGGAATGAAGATGAGCAATCTTGTCCTATACGATTTGTACTACTGAAAACCCAGTGAATAGTCAGCTATGAGTTGGTTCTGCCTGGACAGAAGTGAGTCTTTGGTTTTTAATTCTGCATATATGGAAAATAAGTATCATAAATCCATCTCTTTATTTAGATAAACATTCATTTCTATATAAAGTTGTTGTTGTCTTGTATCATTGAGTCAAGATTGACCCATAACTGACCCTTCTGAGGGTCAAGTTAAGCTACTCTGCAATCCAAAATGCAAGTGTTCATTGCCAGAGTCAGATGGATCTTGGCTGAAAACAAAGAGTACCAGAGGAATGTCTACATGTATTTCATTAAACATGCAAAGGTATTTAACTGTGTAGGGCACAATATATTGTGGCTAACCTTGAGAAGAATGGAAATCCCAGACCACTTGATTATGCTTTGTGAAACCTATACTTGGACCAGGAAGTAGTCCTCAGAACAAAACAAGGAAACACTAAATGGTTCAAAATCATTAAAGGAATGTGTCAGGAATGTGTCCTGTCTCCATACCTTTTTAATTAATGTGTAGAACAGATCATTTGAGAGGCTGGACTTTATGAGAGGGAATATGACTGAACATTCCTTATGAGAATTGGAGGAAGACTCATCAACAACCTGTGTTATGTGGATGACAAAACCTTGCTTTCTGAAACTGAGAAGGACCCAAAGAGTTTGCTGAAGAAGGTCAAGGACTGTAGTCTTCAATATGGATTGAAGCTCAATATCAAGCAAGAAGACAAAGATTCTAAGGCCAGGATCAGCTTGCAACACCATTATCAATGGAGAAGCGATTGCAGCTTGCTCAGCTCCACAATAAACATTCTTGGCCCCAGCCAAGGACAAAAGAGCAATGATATCAGTCTAAAGTCTGAGGTGTGCCTGATCCAGGCAATTACTTGCTATGCATTAGAGAGCTAGACAATGATGAAGGATGACTGAAAAATAATTGATGCCTTTGGGTTGTGGTGTTGGAGAGAAGAATTGAACAAAAAATAGACTGTCAAGAGAACAAAAAGGTCTATCATGAAAGGGGTGAAACAAAGTTTCTCCTTGGAGGCTAAGATTTTGAAGCTCTATCTCACATACTTTGGGCATGTGGCCAGGAGGGACCAGTTCTTTGAGAAGAACTTCATGCTTGAATAGGTGGAAGGACAGCACAGGAGAGGAAAACCCCAGATGAGATGGATTGAGACAGTAACTCAGGCATTGGGGATTGGTGTGTTGGAGTCAGTGAGACTGGCTCAGTATAGGACACAGTTCAGAGCTATTGTTGTTATGAGTCAGGCAACTCAATGGCACATAAAAACATAAAATCTATATTGAATCACACATTCCATACAAAGTAAATAAATACATATAAATATCATTTAATGGTCTACAATTAGAGAGTTATGTTTAAAAAATATATTGAACGTATTATGTACTTTTCCATTTATTTATAATCAAGGAATGTGGAGCAGCCATATTTAGCATTATGCTTGTTTTCAATAAAATCATTTCTTCTGAATTAACATTTTTGAAAAGAATAAATATGTTTTATTTAATTCATGTTTCAATAGTTCTCTTAAGTAGATGGAGAAAAAAAATCTTGTACAGAACAAGTTTAAGGACTGCAGATACCTATAAAGCTGTCAAATGGTATTGTTAACTACAGTAATTTATTCTATAATTTAATATAGCCTTGACCTCTGTCACATGTTAATATAGCATGAAGAATGGTGGGTAAAAATGTGCTAATTAATGAATCGGAGAAATAATATGACACTATTTCTTCCTCCCCCATATTCTTTTGAAATATCTTAATATTGGAATTAGCAGAACTTAGACAATTTCAATATGTAATTATAACTATCTATAATTCAGTAGTTAATGCTGTGATTAAGAGACTTAATTTTTAATTGTGTTATATACAGTGGTTTGATTTTTTAGTGTGGACTGATAGACATAGCTAGGGACATAAACTCTGTAACATGGGTTGTAATTTGAATGCTGGAAAAGCTACTACAAGAGACCTTCACAAAAAAGACAAATTAGATTTAAGGGAAAACTGCCTGACTTATAATCCCTACTGTTTTAATGACTCCTCTGGTTAAAAGGATTGCAACACAAATAAGGCAAGGATAATTTTTTAATCTTGTGTTTACAGTTCAAAGTTATGAGATACTTCTGATTTATTCTGCCTTTTTTTATTCTTCATTTCATCACTAAATATATATGTACACATAAATGCTAACAGTGAAGTGTACTAGTAATTCTTTTTTTTACTGCATCTTTAAACGAAAGTTTACAGAAAAGTTGGATTTGTCCTTCACTCACTGTTGCACATTTTCCTCCCTACCCAACCCCCATAGTTCCTTTTGTTTGTTTGAGTTTTATTAGTTTTCTACAAAGTTCATATGCATTGTGTTTCACAGTATTCATCATTTTATATTTTGTTTCATACAATCATTCTCATATATTATGTTTTATAAAATCAATCACCATTGGACCTCACCCATCATTACCTAATCTTTTCAGATCCCCCCATGCTGGACCCTTCCCATTTCCTTCACCCCAACCCTCCACCCAGTAAACTATGAAACCCTGTGATTTCACTTTTACCCATCCTCATCCTTCTACTCCCACTCCTTCTCCCCTTTGCCTCCCTATACATGTTTTACTAGTTATCCTTCTATCTTTACAATAATGGTCTTATTCAGTATTTGTACTTTTATGAGCCTGAGTGACTTTACTCAGCATAATGCTCTCCAGTGTCTCTTCCAAGTTATGTAGTATTTTTTTAAATCATTGCTCCTGAGTGCTGTATAGTATTCCATTGTGTGAATGTATGACAACTTCTCAGTCCATTCAGTTGTAGTTGCACATTTGGGCTGTTTCAACGATCTTGCCATGGTGAATAACATTGCTATGACACTGGTGTGTAGATCTCCATTTGTATCTCAGTTCTAATTTCCTTGGGATATATTCCAAGTAGTGGAATAGCTAGGCTAGGTCATACATGGTTTCTGTATTTAACTTTAAAAAAAATTATACTGCTTTATTTACAAAGTTCAAGTACATTGTTTTTCACATCATAACTTTCCCATTTCCTTCACCCACCAAACTGTCTTGCAGGATAGTTGGACCATTATCCAATCCCACCAACAGTGTTTAAGAGTTCCTATCTCTCCACATCCTCTCCAAAATCTATTGCTTGCTGCGCTGCTACACTTCACCACTGATACTGGGGTAAGTTGATATCTCATTGTGGTTTTGATTTGCATCTCTCTTATTGCCAGTGATTTTGAGCATTTCTTCATGTGTTTGTAAACCGGTCTAATGTCTTCTCTATGAGAAATATTTTCATGGTTTTTTGCCCATTTTGTAAATGGATTATTAGTCTTTTCATTATGGAGGCCCAAGACTATTTTATAAAATTTTATTAAGAGAATCTGAAATGATATCAACAAATGTTTGTTCCCAGTCAGTGCTTGTCTTTTCACTATGTTGAAAAAGTTTTCATCCACACAAAGATTTAATCTTTAGAAAGCCCCATTGAACAATTTTATCCACTTCAGATTGTGCTTTTCTCATTGTGTTTGACAGTCTTTTTATACCATAGATGAGGCCTTCTAAGCTTGATCCCAGTTTGCTTCTTATGAACTTAATTGTTTTGAGTTTAATTTCAGGGCTCTGATCCACCTTACGTTCATTTTTGTGTACGGTGTGAGATGTTTAGCACCATTTGTTGAAGAGGTTATCATGTTCTGTAGTTTTCTTTATATAGAAATTTTTTGGTCTATAGTTAGGTTCACTCCCAAGTATCTCAATTTCTAGTTTGCTATTATAAATGGTACTATTTCCTTGGTTTCCTTCTATGAGTTCTCTTCTTTTCTGTAGAGGAATACCAGTAATTTTTGGATATTGATCTTATATCTTCCGACTCTACTAAACTGGTCTACTAATGAAAAAAGTTTCTTTGTTGAGTTCCTGGGGTTTTCTGTGTGCACTAACATACCTTCTGCATATAATAATAGTTTAACCATATATTTGTCAATCTGGATGCCTTTTATTTTCTCCTCTTGTCTTATTGACCTTGCAAGTGCTTCCAATACAATACTGAATAGATGTAGGGACAGTGGGCATCATTGTCTTCTCCCTGTCTGCAAAGAAAATGCTTTTATTCTTTCTTCATTGAGAATAATAATGGCTCTTGGTTTTGCAGATTTTCACTAAATTGAGAAAATTCACTTCTATTCCCATTTTGTTAAGTGTCTTAGTAAGAAAGTGATGTTGGATTTTGTCAAATACCTTTTCTGCATCAATTGCTTGTATCCAATGGTTTTTGTTCTTTCCTTTGTTAATGTGGTGAATTATGTTGATTGTCTTTCTTATGTTGAACCATCCTTGCATAACTTTTATTAAGCCCACTTGATCATGATGAATTATATTATGATGTTCTTTTGGATTCTGTTGGCTAGGATTTTGTTAAAAATTTTTGTTTTTATGTCCATGAGAGATATTGGTCTGTAATTTTCTTTATTGGTAATATATTTATTTGCCTCGTTTGGGTATCAAGGTCAAGCTTGCTTCATAGAATGTCTCTGAATATGTCCCTTCTTTTTCTATTTTTTTTTAATAACTAAAGTAGGATTGGTGATAACTCTTCTTTGAATGTTTAGTATAGTTTAGCTGTGAAGTCATCTGGCCCAGGATATTTTTGTGGGAAAGTCTTTTCATGGTCTACTAAATTTCTTCTTTTGTGATGGGTGTGTCAAAGTATTCTAAATCTGTCCATGTCAATCTTAGTTATGCATGAGTTTCAAGGAATTTGTCCATTTCTACTGAGTTTTCAAGTTCATCAGAGTGTAGCTTATCATAATATTCCAATATTATAGATTTAATTTCCTCTGGTTCTGTTGTAATGTCACCTCTATCATTCCTTAATCAAGTTATTTGTGTCTTCTCCTTTCTTCTTTCTTAAGTTTGTCAATGATTTGTCAATTTTATTGACCCTTTCCAAACCCTTTCCAACAGATTGCTGTTTTTATTGATGGTTTTGTTTTTCTGTTTTCCGGCTCATTGATTTCAGCTCTTGTTCTTATGATTTCTTTTCTTCTAGAGTCTATAAGATTAGATTGTTGTTATTTTTTTATTTTATGAAAATACTGTGTTGTATCATTAATTCTATTCTTTCTTTTTTTTTTTTTAAGTTTACCTATTGCTATGTTTTCCAATTCCATAATAGTTTGCCTCTGGAAAACCTATGAACCTGGAGAGAGGATGAAAGACACCCAAGCGTCGAGGACTCTCCTTCATAGGGTCTCTGTGAGTTGCCTGCGATTCGACGGCACTTACCAACTACCAACCAACATTACTATGTTTATGGTTTTTTTATGTTTACTTACTTCCTTAGCTGTATCCCCGATGTTTTGGTACATGGTGTTTTCATTAGCATTTTTTTTTCAAGGCACTTTTTTTTCTCAGTTCTTTTATTTTTTTTTTTTTTTCTATAACCCTGTCATGTTCTATCACGGTGTAATTTAGCTTCTACGTTGGTGGCTTTATAAACTTTATCCTCTTGTGGTTAATTTCTTGTTCTATGAAATTGTGGTCTAAGAAGACACTTTATACAATTTCATTGTTTTTTAATTTGATGAGACTTGGTTTTGCCCTTTTTGTGATCAATATCAAGAATACAGCATGTTCATTTGAGCAGAAAGTGAAATGATTTTTTGTTGGGTGCAGTGCTTGGTATACATCCACAAGATCAAATTGGCTGAATATGTAGTTTAGATCTTCAGCATCTTTGTTAAGTTTCTTTTCAGTGGACCCGTCCTTTGGTGAGAGTGGTGTGTTAAAGTCTCCTATCACTATTGTGGTGCTGTCTATTTCTTTCTTCCATTTTTTTAACAGTTATTTTATGTATGTCACAGGTCTATCATTCGGTGCATAGATATTGACCAATGTTATGTCTTCTTGATCTACCGTGTTTTTATGAAATATACCATGGCCTTCCCTATCTTGTATTGTGGTTGTCATTCTGAAGTCTATTTTATCAGAGATTAGTAGTGCCACTCCTGTAGTTTTGTGGATGAAATTTGCTTGGTATATTGTTTTCTAGCCTTTGGTTGAGTCTATCTTTCTCTTCATTTATTAGATGTGTCTCTTGTAGACAACATATCAATAGGCTATGGGGTTATTTTATCCATTTACTTCTCTTTTCTCTCTTGATTGATACAGTTAGTCCATTCACATTAAGTATGATTATACATAGGCCAGGATTTATCATTGCTATTTTGCTGTGTTTGTTGTTATTGTTGTTGTTTCCTGTTACTATGGTCCATCCACTTCCCTTTGGTTTCTCTGTGTTAAGGACTTCCCTTAAAAATTCTTGTAAATTTTGTCTTGTTTTCACAAATTTCTTAAGTTCTTTCTTTTTACAAAGGATGTGATTTTCCTTCATATTTGATGAAGAGCTTTAGTGGGTATAGGATCCTCGGTTGGCAATTATTTTCTTTCATATTTCTGTATATGCCATTCCATTGTCTTCTTGCTCACATGGTTTCTGCTGAAAAATTTGATTGCTTTTCCTTTGTAGGTAGCTCTTTATTTTTCTCATGCTCTTTTTAATATTTTTTATTTTGGGGAATTTGACTATGATATATCTTGATGTTTTTCTTTTTGAGCCTTGTCCATTTGCTGTACGCTGAGCTTCTTTAATGTGGATTTCCTCATTCTTTATAATACCTGCAACGTTTTTATCTAGTACCTCTTCCATAATTTTTTTTCTGAGATTTCCCTGTCCTTCTCATATTCTTGAATTCCAATCATCCATTTCTTTTGATGTCATCATACGTGATTCTGATGTCTTCTTCATTTTCTTTGTGTCTCATCTTTGATTTTTCTAATAGTATGTTTCCATTGAGGTTCTTATCTTCCTACTCACTGATTCTCTCCTCCATCTCTTCTGTTCTGCTTTTTTGTCCCTATGACATATTGAGCACTTCTGCAATTTTGGTCTTGCTATTCAGAACTGAATTTTCATGCATTTCCTATTATTTCCGGTACTGTGTTGGTAGTACCCTCTCTATTTTGTGATGATTTTTTTAAGTTATAGTACCTCTTTATTTATAGTTGCAATTCTTTCTTCTATTTTTTGCATTTTCTTCTGTAGTTGTGCATTTTCCTCCTCGTCAATATATTTCTTCTGACTCCATGTTTCTGGAGTGTTTGCTCTCTTGGTGATTTTCATTGTTTCTTCCGTCATTGGTGCCTTCCATCACTATTCAAATAACTCTTAATATATTTCTTCTGGTTCTCTACCTCTCGAGTATTCCCTTTATTTGTGGTTTCCATTGTTTCTTCCATCATTTGTACTTTCTCGAGAAGCTGTTCAAATGTCTCCATATCTGCCTTCTTAACCATGGAGTATTCATTGAGTCTGTAATTTTCTCTGTTGTTTTTTTTTGTTTGTTTTTGTTTTTGAGAAGGTTTGATTTATTTCCTCATAGTGTTTGAATCTGCCTGCTGCATTCTCAATATTATGTGAGGTTTTCTTGATAATTGCTGGGCAATTTCTATTGTGTCTGTGTAAGTTGTCTGTAATTCTTCTCTTTATAGTATTGTTCATTAGTTGAATGGTAAAAATGTTCAATCTATAGAGTGAGTCACTCATTCTACTGAAAGTCTTTATTGGAAATTTCCCTTTCCTAAGGTTCTTCATGTTCTCTCTGTTCTGCATAGGAGCCCTCTAGGAATCTTTCCTTAATGTAGTTCCCTTTACCAAACTCTTACTGCCTGAGTGATATGAGACTAGGTGATCCACTCAAGCAGTTTCTTTCTAGGAGGGATTTCAAATCAGCTCTCTTTTTTGAAGCTCAATATGCCAGTTGAGAAAGCTTAAAATGTCCTGCCCCTACTTGTAGTCTGTGTCCCAAACCCCATTGTCCTGTTTAGTCCCTGAGGGGCCCCACTTCCATGGAGGCAAAGGTCCCCAAATGGAAGGACAAATCCCCAAGGAAGTTTCAGTCCTGTCTCTCTACAAGAAGTTTCTCATCTCCTAAGTTTTCTCTCTTGAAACTTAATTCCTTCTTTTGTCTCTGAAGTGGCAAGATAACAGTACCACCAACTTACACAGTTTATGTGCAGGGATGTCTCAAATCAGGGCATAACATGACATGGCACACAGATGGACAACATGGTGCATTGACAGACGACAGGACACTGTACTCTAGTAATTCTTAATATCTTTATAAAGTGTGTCCATTTTCACATGATACAGTGTCATAGTTGTGAAAAATATTTTTGTTATTTAAGTGAAGTAGAGAACTATCCACCTGGAAGCACTTAGCTATAGTCATTGCCCTTAGTTTTCTCTAGCCTGCTATCTTTCCTGTGCTCACTTTTCCAACAATTAATTAGATTACAGTTATTTATAGTGGGGAAAACTGCAAACATGGTTTACACGAAAAAGTAATGTGAAAAAGGCAAATTGTGCAAAACTATTCTTTGGGAAAAGCTACTCATTTCAGTCTACTGAATTTACCTATAAACTTAGAATAAAAGAATTGTTTAAAAGATATTAACTTCAAATTTTTTGTTGGTCTGATTGTAATGGGCAAACAACTCCTGGGCAAACTACTGAATCATATTAGAACAACAGAATTAGATGGAACATTGAGAATGTGTTAAAATCTTAACTACCCTAACTCATCTCAAATAATAGTCTATGATATATTACAACATATTTTACTTTTGTGAAACCGAGAAATTTCTAGAAAGATGGTGGAACAGGCAGATGGTAACCTAGACCCTCTACAAGATACTAGTGAACAAAGATAACAACATTGATCATCCTAAAACTCTGAGCTTCAAGGGAATCACAAAATTGTCCACATACTAACTCATTAAAACCATTGTAAAGGATTGTGAATGGACCTGTAGTAAATGCAACCATCTTTACTTCTATTAGGAGGTTTCTGATCAAGGCAGGAACCCAAAATTGTATCAGTACTTACATACTCACATGTTTGGTTGGACAATGACAAAAATGTTTCAAACTTTCTCTTGTTCCCCATAAATTTCCTACGAGCAAGGAATAAACTATTTCATATACACTCACCATCTGTGGGCCAGTGTTGCTCCCTTGACTCTAACCTAGTTTCTCTTCAGCTCAAATGTAGACAATTGTGGATCTGGAGCTAAGTATACACTGGTCTTTGGGTTTGGATAAGTGTTCTAAGTTTTAGTGTTGTTAGCGTTAGCTATGCCTAGCTGAAGGCCTTACCTTTAGCTAGCCATCAATTGACAGAAGCACCATCTCCGACTTTCTCTGAATCCTTTCTCTTATTTCTTCCTAAGTTGGCAGAAACTTCTTTTGCAGATTTCATGCCAGATGTACCCCCATTTCCATGTTCGGAATGGCACACACTTCATTTCTTTTTTCTTTCCCCCCCACTCATTACACTCTACCGTCTCAGTGATCCTCTGTCCTTCCTCTTTTATAATTTTCTTTTTAAATTATGTCTTTGTCTGACTTTGGTATCAGAGTTATGCTGTGGTTGGTTTTTTGGGGTTTTTTTTTCATATGTAATTATGTTTTTATTAACCTACTCATGACATTTATTTTTTTTTAATTCTTATTTTAGTGAAAGCTTAGAGAAAACTTAGATTTCAATTCATTCATTGTTGTACATTTTGATCCCTACTCATCCACCTCAATTTGTTTTTCTCTTTAAAAAGATTCTTTCAGAGTTGCACAATTTCCTTCCTCTCTTTCATCGCCAGTCCACTTTGCTATGAAGCTCTTATTCTAGACAGTTTTCAACACTCGGCCACTTGAAGGCAGGGATGTGCACTGTCTTTGACAATGTGTTTGTTGTTAGTAACTGTCCCTGGCAGATCTAGTAGATCTAGTTCTTCCAAGGGCATGCTACCTTTACATATAAAAGTACATCAGATACTCTACCTACTATTGTTGGATTAGTTTTTTATTGTGACTGATTTCGTGCCACCACCACATTTGGAGACATGTGCAACTCATATCCTTACACCTGCAGAGTATTCCATCCATAACAGAGTGCCCTGCCTGCACACATCACTTGAACTGGATGAAACATCATTCCTGGCCAGGAAGATTGTCTGTGGCACTTGTGAAACTAGCAGAAATTCTGTCCCAGGTTGGGTGCCCTGCCCCGATCCATCCTAATCCAGAAGAGGTGCTGCCTCTCGTTTGGCACTATATCCTGAGCCTGTATTAGTGGAAGTTCTTTCCTTTATTAGAGTTTTATTTCTTTCCACATCTGAGACAAGTAAAACTACCTTGGCTGGACACTTTATACTGAATGGCCTGGCAGAAACTCTGTCCTAAATCAGAAATCTTACCTTATCTGTCTCAGCAGTGGCAAGACCACCAGTAAGGTGTCCAGCACCTCAACTCTTATTACTCATTTATTCTTGCTGTTTTTTATTTTCAGTCTCTTATTTAAATTGTGTTTCTTTTCTCTTCTTTCTTACATTTTATTAAGCTGTTTTTCTTTTCCTTTTTGTCTTTTCCCTCTTATGATTCCTTTTGTACTACTCTCCAATTGCAGTTTTTCCTTTTATGTTCCCTCATATTTTCTTTGCTGGTTTGTTTGCTCTTCTTGGCAGCAAAAATAAAACCCCAGCTAAAATCTTCACACTGCTCAGCCACCCAATATTCAAGAACAAACAATTATTCCTACACTATTGAATTGATGACAGACTGCAACCAACACCAACACAGTCTAACCTTAACTGCTGTACTTGAACCATGAACACAGAACTGCCCATACAACTCCATCTTCTACCATGTATTTAAAATGACGAAAAATGAAAGGCTAGGAATTATCAAACTAGCCAACTGAGTAGCTTAACCAGAGTTATCAGAGCAACAACAACAAGAAAATAAAAGTACAGGAGCAGTACAGTGTATCAGAGGCAACAGAAACTTCAAAAGGAAAAAAAAAATAAAATTAACAGGCACAAGCAAGTGGCCAAAGTGTAGACCTAGAATGTCTTTAAGGAAGAAATGATACTGGTATTTCCTGATAAATAATTCAATATTATGATAGTTAAATGCCTCCAATAGACTAGAGAAAGCTTAAAATCACCACAGACAAAATCAGGGCAATCATAGATAAAACAAAGACTCTAAAACTATGTAAGAAGATACCAGCAAAAGAAATGAAAAATCAGAAACTATAAAAACAACAAATTGAAATATAGAATAAAATGTTAGAAATAACGCACTGAAAACATAGAAGAGTAGAACTGAATTAACAGAACACAGAATTAGTGAAGTTATCGTAAAAACTCCATACTAATCTGTTAGGGGAATGATCAGAAAAAATAACAAAGATAAATTTAAAAAAATCTTAGAAATTATGTGTGAGACTATCAAAAAAAAAAATAATTTATGTATGATTGGACTTCCAAAGCAGAAAGAGACAAAAATACAGGGAAAGTATCAATTTCCTGGAAGAAAATTGCTCAAAGATCAAAGATGTGATATGAATTCAAGCAGCTCCACAAACTAAGCTAGAGTGACACCAAAATAAAAACCACTAAGATGTATCATAAAAAAGGGGGGGAAACCCCACCAAATTTTCCAAACACAAACATTGAATCTAGAACCAACTGTTTATATATATATATATATGGCTATCAACAAAGAGAATCACTAGACTAGGTGTGTAGTATCTTTTCAGAAACTATTCAGGCAAAGAGCCAATGTAAATTGACATGTATAAAATTCTGAACAAGAAAAAAACCCCTAACATAGTACCACCTAGGAATTATTTTACAAATAATATTTTCCATTAAAATGATAGTGAAAAAAGTACATTTCCAGAGAAACATGAATTAAGGGAAAATATAAACACCAGACCAGATTTATAAGAGCTACTGAAAGTAGTATTTGGACAGAGAGCCACTAGTGGCAGAAAAAAACCTCGAAATTAACAGATTTAAAAAAAATTAACAGATTTACATACATGAAAACATCATTCAGACTAAAAAAATATGCATAAAAAAAGAAGGGATAAAAAAAATTATATATATACTATAAATATATATATAAGTCAAGCATGACTTATAGTAAATCTATGAACAAAAGGCCTGAAGCCCCTCACAACTATTGATATTTATCAAAATTCATAGAATTTCTGGAGGCATGTTATTTAGGAAGCGGATGCATATAAAGGAGTGGTAACATAGTTCCCAAAGACATGCTGAAACTCTGTTGGCTAAAGTGGAAGACGCCCCTTCCACGCAGCCTCATGAGAAGTCACAGATAAACTTCTAGCAGAAAGCACTTCTGAGTAGCAAAACTGACACTTAGGGGAGGGAAGGGCACCAAGTGGTGTTTCTGAGAAGTTCCAAGCTTCCCTCAGAGGCTTACTTTGATCAGGGGGAAAACATCAACATCCATCCACCTCACTTAATGTCAAGGAAGCAGCAGGTAAGATCAAACATTGTTGTTGTTGCTGTTATCTGCCTTCAAGCCACCTCTGACCCTACATATAACAGCTCTGAATCCTGCCTTGTCCTGAGCCAGTCTCACTGATATTGACACACCTACCCCATTGCCCTAGTTGCTATGTCAATCCACCTTTTCTAGGATCTTCCTCACCTGTGATGTCCCTCCACTCTTCCAAGCATAATGTCCTCTCCAACATGCCCAGTGTATGAGATGGAGCTTCAAAATGCTAGCCTCCAAGAAGAAACTTGGTTTCACTCTCTCCAAGATAGACCTATTTGTTTTCTTTGAAGTCCATGGTATGGTCAATACTCTTTTCCAGTACTACAGCTCAAAGACATCAATTCTTCTTTTGTCATCCTTAGTAATTGTCCAGCTCTCTGAGGCATTGCAAGTAGTTGTGAAGACCATGGCCTGGATCAGGTGCACCATAGTCTCTAGACTGATATCATTGCTTCTCAGTACACTGGAGAGACCCCTGATAGCAGATATTTCCCCGTGCAATTCTTTTGACTTCCTGACTGCTGGTGCCAAGAGTATTGATTGTGGAGACAAACAAGCTGTAATTGTTAACAAATTTAATCTCTTCTCCATTTATTATGATGCTGCCAATTGGCCCAATGTAGACCAGATCAAGGACCTAACAAATATCTTAAAGATATGAAGGCAGAAGATATTAGCTGACATGGAATTAAAAAAATTGGTACTGAAAAAGTTACGAATGTTTGAAGAAACAGTTGAAGACCTAAGTAAAGAGCCACAAAAAAGGGGAAAGTTATCATAAGACAGAGATTACTGGGTAATAGAGATGGGTATATCAGAGACAACCCATCCCGATAACCCCAGTCACTGAGTCAGTCCACCTCATAGAAGGTCTTACCCTCCTATGCTGTCCCTCCACCTTCCCAAGCATGATGTCACTCTCCAAGGACCAGTCCCTTCTTACAACATGTCCAAAGTATCTCAGACAAAGACTCCGAATCCTTGTCTCCAAGGAGCAGCCCAGTTTAAGCCTCTGTAGGAGGCTGCACCACAGCTCAAAGGCACCAATTATTCTCCTTCTATCATCCTTAGTCATTGTCCAACTCTCTGATGCATAACAAGTGATTGCAAAGACCATGGCCTATATCAGATGCACCTTAGTCTCCAGAGAGACATCATTGCTCTTCAGTACTTTGGAGAGGTCCCTAATAGCAGACTTTCCCATGGCAATATGACTTTTAATTCCCTGGCTGCTGGTGCCAAGAGTGTTGGCTGTGGAGCCAAGCATACTGAAGCTGTGAACAATCTCAATCTCCTCGCCATCCATCCTGATGCTGCCAATTGGATATTACCCAGACATACACCTTCCTTGATTCTAAATCATAAAGAGTTCCCTTGTTCTGTTTACAGGACAGCTTCTTTGTCTGTGAATATATTTCAAATGAGTACAATTAAGTGTTTCAGGATTTCTTTTCTTAATGTTAGCCATCATTTGTTGGGATCCACACAGGCAAATTCCTTTTCATAGTCAATAAAACACAGGTGGACAAATAATCAACAAGAAAATTATGGGGACAAATTGGAAGATTCAAGATTGTTGTAAACTATAAGATCAACATATAAAAATCAGTCAAATTCCTGTTCAGCAACAAAGAGAACTTTGATAAGAAATTAAGGGAAACAATATCAATGACAAAAACATCCCAAAGATGAAATATTTTGGAACAGCTATAATAAGACAATAGACCTATAGAGTGAAAACTATAAACTTTATTAAATAAAATCTAAATAAATCTGTACAAAGAGAATTATATACCATGTTAATTGATAGGAAATATTGTGAAAATATCAGTACCACCAAAAGTGATCTACAGATATAATGCATTCCCAGTGCATAATACACAATTACAATACATAAAAATAATTATCAACACTGAATCATTTTAGGAAATAACAGATAATCAGGAACCAATGATAATGAGGGGAAATGCTCAAGTTGAACTGAAGGCATTGGCAAAAAAAAAAAAATAAGGCCCTAAGAATTAATGGCATACCAATTAAAACATTTCAATAAATGTTAGTGGTCTTGAAAATGATCACTAGTCTATGCCAAAAAAAAAGTTGGAAGTCAGTTACCTGTCCATCCATATAAAAATATTCATATTTATTTCCATTCTCCCCAAAAGATAGTATAACACTGGCGATATTATCAAATAATGTTATATGCAAGTTCAAGCTGAAGCTGAGGAAAATTAAACCAAGTAAACAGGAACCAAAATATGACTTTGAGTCTATCCCACCTGAATTTCAGAATCATCTCAGGAACAGGTTTGAGGCCTTAAACACTAATGAGTGAACACCAGATGAGTTATGGGAGGATATCAAGGGTATCATCCAGGAAGAGTGCAAACGGTCATTGAAAAGACAGAAGAGGAAGAGAAGACCAAAATAGATGTCAGAAGTGACTCTGAGAATTGCACTGGAGCACAGGGAAGCCAAAGCAGAAGGAAGAATTCAAGATACTAAAGACTTGAATAGAAGATTTCAAAAGGCAGAGCAGGATGACAAAGTAAAATATTACAATGAAATGTGTAAGGAGTTGGAGTCAGAAAATCAAAAGGGCCAAACTCGCTCAGCATTCTTAAGCTCAAGGAACTGAAGAACAAATTTAAACCTTGAGTTGCTATAATCAAGGATGCTTTTGGCAGAATGTTAAATGATCCAAGTAGTATTAAAAGAAGATGGAAAGAATATACTGAGTCACTGTATCAAATGGAATTGGCAGACACAGAAAAATTTCATGAAACAACATATGAGCCTATGGTGATGAAGGAAGAAGTTCAAGCTGCATTGAAGGAAATAGCAAAAAATAAGGCCCCAGGAATAGATGGTACACCAATTGACATATTGCAGCTAACAGATGCTGTCCTGGATGTACTCACCATTTGTCCCAAGAAATCTGGAGAACAACCACTTGGCCAACTGAATGGAAGAGATCTATATTTGTTACCATGCCAAAGAAGGATGACCCAACAGAGTGTGGAAACTATTGAACAATCTCATTAATTTCACATGCAAGCAAGATTCTACTGAAGATTATTAAAAAACGACTGAAACAATTTATCAGCAGAGAACTGCCAGAAACCCAGGCTGGATTTAGAAGGGGTCGTGGTACTAGGGATATTATAGCTAATGTTAAATGGATCTTAGGTGAAAGCAGGGAATACCAGAGGAAGGTCTATCTGTCTATCTGTGTTTCATTGACTATGCAAAGGCATTTGACTGTGTGGATCATAAGAAACTATGGCTAACTCTGAGAAGAATGGGCATACCAGAACATTTGTTCATGCTAATGAGAAACCTATACTTGGACCAAGAGGCAGTCATCAGAACAGAGCAAGGAAACAATACATGGTTCAAAATTAGGAAAGGAATGCACCAGGGATGTGTCCTGTCTCCATACCTTTTCAACCTGTGTGCAGAACAGATTATCTGGGAGGCTAGGCTCTATGAGGAGAAATGTGGGATCAAGATTGGTGGAAGATCTATCAACAATCTGTGATATGCAGATGATACAACCCTGCTTGCTGAAACTGAGGAGGACCTGAAGAGCTTGCTGCTGAGGTTCAAGGACTGTAGCCTCCAATATGGATTGAGGCTCAATGTCAAGAAGACAAAGATTCTCACCAATGGACCAATTGGTAGCACCAGGATGGATGGTGAAGAGATTGAGATTGTTCACAGCTTCAGTTTCTTGGCTCCACAGTCAACCCTCTTGGCACTAGCAGCCAGGAAGTTAGCAGATGTATTGCCATGAGAAAGTCTGCTGTTAGGGACCTCCCCAATGTACTGAAGAGCAATGGTGTCTCTCTGGAGACTAAGGTGCCTCTGATACAGGTCATGGTCTTTGCTATAACCTGTTATGCATCAGATAGTTGAACAATGACTAAGGAGGATAGATAGAGAATTGATGCCTTTGAGCTTTGGTGCTGGAGAAGTGTATTGAGGGTACCATGGACTGCTAAGAAAACAAACAGATTCATCCTGGAAAGGGTCAAACTGGGCTGCTCCTTGGAGGCAAGGATTCTAAGGCTCCATCTAATATACTTTGGACATGTTGGAAGGAGGGACGTCCTTGGAGAGGGACATCGTGCTTGGTAGGTTGGAGGGACAGCACAGAAGGGGAAGGCCCCCTTTTAGGTGGATTGATTCAGTGATTGGGGTAATCGGGATGGGTCTATCAGAGACAGTGCAATTGGCACAGGACAGAGCAGAGCTTAGGAATATTGTCCTTAGGGTCACTATTAGTCGCAAGCAACTCAACGGCATATAACAGCAATGACAACGACAATAATTTTATATTGGGAAAATCTTCCATTAAGGACCAATTTAACATGCTAAAGAGGAAACTTATAAGTTTAAAGAACAAGAATTCATCATCATTCTTCAAAGAGATGGAAAAACTGTTCACCAAATTTACATGGAAGAGAGAGTCCGGGATACAGAAAGAACAGAGTAGGAGGTCATACAATTCCTATCTCAATCCTACAACACAGTTGAGAGATTAAAACAAACAAACAAACAAACAAAAAAACCAAAACACCACAACAACAACACACTTGGTATTCGTACAATGACCAACAGAGAACAATAAAAAAGTATTGATAATCTAGAAGTCAATCCATCCTCCTATAGACAGTCTTTTATAAAGTGATGAAATCCATTGGATGAGGAAAAGGCAACTGTGGTGTCAGAACCCTTGAAAATATTCTTTTCTGGACATTTCTTTAACCTTCATTGGGGGCATTGTCTCCAGCTACATTAACTATGGACACATGGTCTGGAAAATCATCAGTAGCTGTGGGAACAATATAAGAGACAGTGTTTTCCACATTGTGAGAGGACTGTGAAGATAGTGTGAGAGACAGTGGTGAAGAGACTGGGTAGAAAGAAGATGAAGTGACAGTGACATGACATTACTGTGAAGTAACTGGAAGGATATAACCAGAGGAACCTTCGCTATAGGGACAAAGTTAAAGATTTTATTTTCTGGATGATTAAAAGAAAAGCTGACTTGTAACTGCTCTGAAATATAGTTTGCTGAACTAATATAGAAAACCAGAGGTTTATTTATGTTACAGAACCGAACTAATTGAGGAATAATGCCTTGTTAATCTTTCTTGAGACTGCTAAACAAAACCTGGACTTGCATTGTGCAATATTCTTTGCTTCCCTCACTCCCCAAACTATTTCCTTAATAAAATACACAAATATTTAAAAAAGGAAAAAAAGTAGGAAAAGAGCTTTCACCAATAAATTGAAACAAGGTCAAGTTGATGCACCTTATAGTTGCCTTTCCAGGACTTGATATTAAAGAAAGCTGACCTTATGCTTACCTTATGGTGATCCCCTGGTTTACTTGATGAATAGAAGTGGGAAGTATCAGACCTTCCATTCCAAGCCTTAATGAAAAACGAATCTGCTATGTATGTTCTACTCATTTTGACAAGCTATGTCCGCTTACTGAGTGGAAGTGGGTGATACAGAATAAGGAGTAGACACACTAAGGGTGAACATGTTCTTTTAGCACTGTCCTCCCAGCATGATGAATGGATCAATATAGAAGGTTTACTGGTTTGTGGAGTAGGGTGTCCTGAGAAAGGCTTATGTGCTGACTTAGTCCATGTGGATCTAACATTGAGTGGGGACCAGCCAATCTGAAGCACAGGGAAAGTGAAGACCTCTGAGTTTGCAATTGATGCCCCTTTGGGCCCAGACATAGATAGCTCTGAATGTGGTGACCAAAACTCAACCAATGAAGAGACGGTGTCTCACTTTGTAAGCTAGTGTAGATCACTGTTACCTTATGGTTTGCTCTGAATTAAACCTTTATTTATAGATGCAGATACTCAAAGTTTCAACTATAATAGAATATTCTTCAGAGAAAAAAGATGTATTTGTTTCCTCAGAGTACTGGATTGATGTTGTTATTGTTGTTATGTGCCATTGAATGGCCTGCTACTCATAGCGACCCTATATACAACAGTTCTGAAGCTTACCCTATCCTGAGCCATGCACTGATTCCAATACACATAACCCATGACCACAGTTACTGGGTCAATCCATCTTACCCAGCTCTTCCTCTCCTGCACCATCCCTCTATCATTCCAAGTATAATGTCCTTCTCCAAGGATTGGTCCTTCTTGACCATGTGCCCAAAGCATGTGAGACAGAGCTTAAAAATCTTGGCCTCCATACCAATGAAGGAGTTTTTCTTTTGCATTTCAAGGAGAAGAGTGGTGGGAGGCGGGGTGGGCAGGGAGAAAATTGCAGCAATGAATGAATTGAAATCCAAAATCTCTGAAAATGTTCATTGAAATTAATTTAAAAAAAAAAATCTTGGCCTCCAGAGAAACTTGGCTTCACCTTCTCCAAGAAAGACCTGTTTGCTCTCCTGGCAGTCTGTGGTATGTTCAGTATTCTTCCCTAGCACCACAACTCAAAGGCAACAATTCTTCTTCTATCATCTTTAGTCACTGCACACCTCTCTTAGGCATAGCAAGTAATTGTGAAGATCATGTCCTGAATCAGAAAAATCTTAGTCTCTAAATTGACATTGTTGCTTCTCAGTACTCCGGAGAGGTCCCTGACAGCAGATTTGCCATGTGCATTTGTCTCTTGATTTCCTGGCTGCTGTTACTATGACTGTCGATTTGTGGGCTCAAGTAAAATTAAATAGTTGAAAACTTCAAACATTTATTTTTCTAAACGAATTAACAGTAAATAAATTTTAGATAAGATTTCGTTCCAAAGGTCTTAAGATCAGATTCTGCAGGGCTTCAAATACATATGTTAGTGTTTAAAAAAAATTTGGAAGTTTGCAAGTAGAAAAAGATTTTAAGTAAATTCCTATAATTCTTAAAAGAGAATTCTGGCTGCAATCTGGAAATTAATTTAAAAAGAAGAAAAGGAATGTGGAGCAGTTGTACTACCCAAGTGAACTATAATAATGAGCTAAATTAGAGCACTGACAATAGAAATAAATAAAAGAAACACATTTGGGCAACATTTCAGTGATAAAATTAATATTACATTGTGACAAATTAAATATGGAAGTTGAGTGAAAGAGACTACTATTTCTAGCTCAGGCTGAATGGTGTTACAATTAAGGAAAAAAATAAAGAATGGGGTGACTTATGCCAAGAAAAGTAATTAAATCATCTTGTATAACATAACAAAGAAAATAATCGGAGAACAGGTAAAATCAGTACATGACCACTTACTATACTGTGTGTTTCTTATTATAAATAGAAAGGTTTTTAGAGTATATGAATTAGTTTCTCTCATTCATTTTAAGAATTCTTTCAGGGCTTTTCTTTGGCCTTTCCTACTGCAACAGTAACTACCCTTTATCCATGGAACAATTGTGAAGGACTTTTATAAAAGCTAAGTATATTGTTGTTGTTTTTGTGTTGATTGTCATACAGTCGAGCATGACTCATAGTGATGCTATAAACAAAAGACCTAAAGCCTTTCTGTAACTATCATTGTTTCTCAAAGTTCATAGGGTTTCCAAAGGCACATCATTTAGGAAATGGATGCCACATATTTACAAATATAAAACTAGGAAGTTAATTGAGTCAGTTTGTAGATAAGGCTGAACTATTGTTTAAAAATAAATGTTTAGACTTCCAATTGATCTGCTACCTATATGTTCCAGTTACTAAAGGTTGCAAGATGGAGCTTTGGTTCTCAGATTTCAGCTTGACTGTTAACTCTTTATCTAATAACTCTCAGGTCAACTAACTAAATTTATTAGAACCTCCAGTGAGCTTTCAGAGGCTGTAGCCCCAATGGAGATTATCCTTCTTTCTCCCTCAAAGTCACCGGTGGATTCAAAGCACAAGCTGCTGCCCAGCAGACCACCAGAGCTCCTTTATAATTCTTGGAAGAATTATCCCTAGTGGCTAACCAACAAAGGAAATGATTATATGTATGTGTAAGGGAAGAATAAGGGACTCTAACATGTGTTTTAAGGTTCTTCCTCAAGAAGTCCTGGCCTCCAGGTTAGTTGATGTGTTCTAAGTCCAAAACCAGATTCAAATACAAAAACTGAGATGGAGATTTTTTTATTAGAGGAGGTAACCTTATTCATCTAGTCTTGATATTATTTGAAAAAAAATAGATGTAAGTGTACATTAACTCCGCACCCCACACACTGCACTAAAAATCAGTTTTCTTTAACAACTTTTTCCTTATTCCTGCAGCATAACTACCATTGATCTCTTAGCACTTCCGGGGACTGCCAAATCTGAATTTAGCATCTTTATAGACAGAATTCTTTCTAGTTCTTCTTAAAAATATAATCACATGCTGTTGTTGTTATTGTTGTTTTAGTTTCCTACAGAAGACTTATTCTGCCATGTCCACTACTCTGAGTTTTTTTTTATTTCTTCTTACAAAGGTGTCCATAGAAGTTATGGAACCATTGTTTTAAAACTTCATCTTAACAACTTATTAAAACCATCTCTAAGTGTATTTCCCAGAGTGTGAAATCATGTATCATTAGAAAAGTGTCTTTATGGAAGCATGATATTAGATAATTCTCCCATTGAACTGTTAACCTTGATTTCAAACTGCTAACCTTGTAGTTGTTCTTGTTGTCAAGTTGGAATCTGACTCATAGCTGGCCCTTCAGTGGGTTGTCAGAGGCAGTAAATCACATGAAAGGAGATTGCCCATCTTTCTTCCACAGAGTAGCCAGAGATTTGCAAAACATGCTTGTATGTTGGCATCTAAGCTACTTATCTCTAGGCCACCAGAGGTCAGATAACTGCCAGAAGTTCAAGCTGGAATTATGAGATGCAGTAGCACTGGACTATCATTGTTGATATCAGGTGTATCCTGGGTAAAAAAACAAAACAAAACACCCAGAATTATGTGTATCATAATAAATTATGCTAACATTGAGAAGAATAGAAATTTGAAGAACACTTATTTTTGTTCGTAAGAAACATATCTAGACCATGAGATTGTTGTGTAAAGAGAGCAAGGGAATACTTTGTTGTTGTTGTTGTTGTTGTTATGTGCCATCAAGTCATTTGCGACACACAGTGATCCTATGTTCTACTGCTTTGAATTCTTCTCTATTATGAGACAATTTCATTGTCTCTGACACACTTATTCCCAGTCACTGAGTTAATCCATCTCATATAGACTCTTCCTGTTTTGGAAGAGAGTGCTGTCCTTCTACCCTTCAAAGCATAATTCCCTTCTCCAAAGACCAATCCCTTCTGGAAACATGCCCAAGGTATGTCAGATGGAGCTTAAAAATCCTTGTGTCCAAGAAGCAGCCTGGTTTAACCTTTTCCAGGATGGACCTGTTTGTTCCGTGGAATATTCAATACGTGCCTTCAGCACCACAACTCAAAGACATTAATTTTTTTTCTATCATTCTTAGTCATTGTCTAGCTCCCTGATGGATAGCAAGTAATCAAGTAAAGACCATGGGCTGGGTCAGACACAACTTAGTCTCTACTCAGATCTCATTGCTCTTCAATACTCTTGAGAGATCCCTGACAGCAGATTTTCCCAATGCAATTTGTCTTTTAATTTCCTGGCTTTGGGTACCAAGAGTGTTGATAGTAGAGCCTCATCAAGTCCAGACTCCAGGATTATCTTTTTCACCGATAGATTGAAAACGTATGAAGAAAGGATACATCCCTCATGTACATCCTTCCAGATTTTGAACCATGAAATGTTTTCTTGTTCTGTTCTGACAACTGCCTCCTTTTCCAAGTGTAAATTTCACATAAGCACAAAAAGTGTTCTGGGATTCCCATTCTTCTCAAAGTTAGGAGCAATCTGTTGTGATCCATACAGTCAAATGCCTTTGCATAGTCAATGAAACATACATAAACATTCCTCTGGTACTATCTGCTTTCAGCTAAGATGCATCTCACATTAGCAACAAAGTCTCTAGTGGCATGACCTTTTCTAAACCAAGCCTGCACAACTGGCAGTACTAAGTTGATATACTGTTCCAGGCATTTTTTGGATAATTTTCAGCAATATCTTGCTTACATGTGAATTAATGATATTGTTTTATTATTCCTATACTCTATCAGATCACCTCTTTTTGGAATGGGAATAAATATAGACCTCTACAATCCAGTTAATCATTTGGTTATCCTCCTAGTTTCTTGGCACAGCCTGGTGAGTTCTTGCAGGGTAGCATCAGTTTCTTGAATATGTCACTTGATATGTTGTACATTTTTTGGGGTCTTGTTTTTTGTCAATTTCTTCAAAGCGGCTTTAACAACTTTCTCCATCACCATTTCCTCTTGATCGTATGTTCTTTCTCAAAATTCCTCTGTGTTAGTCAACTCTTTTTGATATATTGATTCTGTATACTCCTTCTATCTTCTTTTGATGCTTCCTGAGTCGTTCAAATTTTGCTTACAGTTCCTTCAGCTTAAGAAATGCTGAGTGACTTTATCTCTTTTGATTTTCCAACTCCAGATCCTTGTACATTTTATTATAGCATTTTACTTTATCTCACCGAGCTGCCCTTTGAAATATTCTGTTCATCTCCTTCACATCTTTATTTCTTCCCTTTGCTTTGGTTTCTTGGTGCTCTAGTGCAATATTGAGAGTGTCCTCTGACATCTATCTCAGTCTTATATTCTTCCTCCATCTTTTTAATTATCTTTTGCCATATTCATGGATGATATATATATATTATATCATCCCATAACTCATCTGGTTTTCTCTCATTAGTATTAAGGCCTCAAACCTGTTCTATATATATTCCTTAAATTCAGGATGGATAGACTCAAAGCCTATATTAGAACAGTAGTAGTATTAACAGGTCTTCCTTGTATGTATATGGATATCATTCTGTCACTTACAGCATTGTATTTCAACATGGATCTAGAAATGGTATTTTTAACTGTGAATCCGACTTGAGTTTTTTCCTCAACTTTTCATTTCCAGCATAGTAGCTTATATATATGATTATCTGATTCAAAATGTCCCATGTCAGTGAATTTCATTCCACCAATTCCTAGTATGATAAAAATATTAATGCATTCCATTTCTTCCCTAACAATCCCTAGTTTTCCTTTGTTCATACTTTTCACATTCCATGTTCCACTAGTGTCTGTTTGTAATTGTTTATCTTTCTTGTGATTCTCAACACAAGAGCTCAGCCTCCAGTGCTGTATCTGCTAGTCTAATCTAAGCATGCTCTGTTGTATACAGGGTTTTCAGAGGCCTATAATTTTCGAAATGGATGACCAATACTTCTTTCTAGTCTGTGTAATTTAGGTACTGAGCTTTAGAGCAATATTTGACAGACAAGCATTTTACACAAAAGAGCTGATGAGAGTATGCAGGTAACATTTGAAGCGCTATCTGACATACTTTGGGCATATTTCCAAAACGACCAGTCCTTGGAGAAGGACAAGAAGCTTGGAAGGATAGGGAGACAGCACAGGAGAAGATAACCACAGAGGAGATGGATTGACATGATTACTGGAGCAAAATTATCGTGTCAGGGTCAGTGAGACTTGCCCAGGATAGGTCAGGGTTCAGAGCTGTTGTACATAGGGTTGGTGTGAGTCACAGACAATTCAATGGCACATAACAGAAAGGATAAAGAAGGAGGATGTACCTTTGAGTTGTAGTATTTGAGAAAAGTACTGAATATCCATGGACTGCCAAAGAACAAAAACAGGTCTGTCCTGGAGAAAGTGAAATTAGGATGATTCTTGGAGGAAAAGAGAGTATTGTCTATGGCTGCCTTTTTTGCCACAAAACAAGAGTTAAATTAAAAAGACTATATCATGCACAATGCTGAAAATTTTCACTCTTTATCCCTCAGTTATTATCTGCAATAAAGTGATGACTCAGCCTTGCTTACTGAGAATGAAGAGGACTTGAAGCAGTGATTGAAGAGTACCAAAGACTAGAGCCTTCAATAGTAATTGTTTCTTAAAACCAAAGGGAAAAAAAAATAAAAGCTCACAGTTAAACTAATAGGCAACATCAGGATAAATGAGAAATGATTGATAATTTAAAGAACTTCACTTTAATTGGAACCACAATCCACGTTCATGGAAGTAGCAGCCAAGAAATAAAAAGAAGCATTGCATCTGAAAAAATTTTTCTCGAGGACCTCTTTAAAGTGCTAAAGAGCACAAATGTCAATTAGAAAAGCAAAGTGACTTAACCAAACCATGGTCTCAACAATGTAAATGCATACGTAAATTTGAAATTAATAAGAAAGATTGAATTGATACGTTTGAATTTTAATGTTGGTGAAGAACATTGAATATGCCAAAATCTTCCAGAAGAGTAAACACCAAGCTTTCTCCTCAGAAACAAGGGCATTATTGTTGTGGTTGTTTTGTACCAACGCAGAGCTGACATCTAGAGGTTTTTCAAAGGCATTTTAATTGCAAGGGAGGAGAGTGCCCATCTTTCTACCATGGAGCAAGTTGTTGTTGTTGTTGTTGTTAAGTGCCATCAAGTCACAGGCAACTCATAGCGATCCTATGAAGGAGAGTCCTTGACCCTTGGGTGCCTTTCATCCTCTCTCCAAGTGAAGCAGGTAGTGGATTTAAACCACGTGTCTTAAGGACTGTAGCATGGTTTATTTTAATGAGGCCACAAGAACTCCCTAGAAGCAAGTTAGATAATAGTTAGACTTATTCCTGCATGTTATGGACATGTTATTAAGAAGAGTCAGCCTTTGGAAGGATCATCAAGCTCCATAAAGCAGATCATCATCAAAGAATAAGAAAAGCCTCAAGGAGGCTTTACAGTGTGTAGTAATAGGTTTAAGGAGATATTGATAGAATTTCACAGGATTGGGAAAGGTCTAATTCTGCTATCGATAGGATCATTATGAGTCAGATTGGATGACACGTATCAAAATTGTCTGAGTTCTAGACTAGCTATTGTTCCAGCTGGCCAGCTTTTTCTGTTTATATCTATTTCTAGTTTCCCATATTTATGAAAACTTTAAAAATAACACTCATGAATGAATGGGGGGGGAATTAAATGAAAAGAATAGGCTGTAAAAATAACAACAAAAAATAACAACAAAAAATAAAAACAAAAAAAACACTCAAACATCATGCTAGGGACTACCAGCACCTCAAATATCAGCATATCAATACTCTCAATAAGTGAAAGATCTAATGAAATATTTTATTTTATAGAATTTTCTGCCTTATATACCTCCCAACTCTGACTAAATTAATACTATTTTTATAGCAGAGTCTAATTATCTTCTATAACGTATTTTCTAGGGCTCCCTCTAAAATATATGTTTCTATCCTATGTTAAGTCAAAGTACCCTTATTTGGTAAAAGAAACTTTGTGGCTGGAATTTAATTAAAGATTTCAAGATGATTATCTTGGATTACACCTGTGGGTCCTAAATTAATTTCTTCATAAAAGGCCGAAGAAAATATGGCATGGGCACATAGAAGAGATTGCCATCTTAAAAAGGAACACAAACAAGAGTTTGCAGTCATGAACCAACGAATCTGTAGAGTTCTGATAAAAGCTTAGGCATATGAAAGGAGACTTCCTAAACTTTTGTGACGAAGCATAACCCTGATAGGACCTTGAGTTTGGACTTCTAGTCTCCCAAATTGTAAGAAAATAACTTTCTTTTAATTCTATACATCAAATATGTGATAATTTGTTACAGTAATCTGAGGAAAAGAATTCATATTTAAATAATTTATTGAAAAGTGTGTTATTAAAACAAGCAGGGAGCTCTAACAGCTTATAGGTAAAGAGTTGCACTGCCAACTCAAAGGCTTGCAGTTTTAATCTGTAAGCTTCTCTGTGGGAGAAAGATGGACAATCTTCTCCTGTGCAATTTACACCTCTGAAAACTCATTGGAGGTTCAGCTATGAATTGGTTGTGACCCAATGGTACATAAAAACAATAATTAAAAACAAGAACGTGAATAAATAAACCAAGAGTGAAGTCACAGCTGAAGAACTGTTATTAGGTGCCATCAAGTTGACAACTTATAGCAGCCATATCAACAACAGATTTGAATCTTGTTCTACTCTGTACCATTGTCACAAACTCTACAATGCCCAAGCCCATGTTTTCCAGTCACTATGTCAATCCATACTGTAAGGGTGCACTTTATTGCCTCTAAAAATACACTGGAGAGTTAGGTATTAGTTAGAACCTACTTGATGGTAGACAAAAACAACAACAAAAAAACCTAGAAGACTAGATTCAAGTATTCTAAAATTAAGTGTAAATTAAGCCACCAATTAAATTAAGCCACTAAGTTAGATCACCTTAGGAAAAAAAGAAGTAGCAAATTTTATTCAAGGATGGCTAAATAATTATATTCTACAATGTGAACGATGGAGAAGAGAAAGGATACTAATGAACCATCATAAACAGTTATGAACAGTTGTTGTTTTTGTTATGTGTCATCAAATCCCCTGTGACTCAGCAACCCTATGTACATCAGCTCTTAAACCTGCCCTATTCTGAGCCAGTCTTACTGACTTTGGCATATTTAATGAAATTGCCCCAATTATCGTGTGAATCCATCTTATTTGGAGTCTTCCTTTCCTGCTCTGTCTCTCCATCTTTCCAAGCATTATGTCCTCCGAAGACTGATTGATTCCTCCTGGAAACATACTCAAAGTACGTTAGATGGAGCTTCAAAATCCTTGCCTCCAAGGAGTAGCCTTAGTTTACCCTCTTCAAGACAGACATTTGTTCTTCTGGTAGTCCCCGGTATGCTCAATACTCTTCTCTGGCACCACGACTCAAAGGCATCGCTCCTTCTGTCACGCTTAATCATTGTTCAACTCTCTGATTCATAGTAAGTAATTGCGAAGACCATGACCTGGATTAGGCACAACTTAGTCTCTAGACTGACATCACAGTACTCGACAAGATATCTCTGACAGCTGGCTTCCCTGACAATTAGTTGTTTTTTGTTTTTGCTTTTGTTTTGTTTTTTATATTTCCTGACTGCTGGTGCACAGTGTTAATTGTGGAGCCAAGGAAGCTGAAATTGTTTACTTCAGTATCTTCTCCATATATCATTGGTGTTGCCAATTGGCCCAGTAGTGAGACTTCATTTTGAGCTTCAATCCATATTGAAGTCATTGAAGTCCTTGACCTTCTGCTCCAAATGCTTCAAGTCCTCTTTAGTTTTGGCAAGCAATGTTATATCATTTGCATAATGTAGGCTTGTTGATGAGTCTTCCTCCAATTCTGATACCACACTCATAAATCCCAACCTCTCGAAAGGAGTGTTCTGCATATAGATTGAAAAGATATGGAGACAGGACACATCCCTGAACACACTCCATTCCAAATTTTGAACCATGCAGTGTTTCTTTACTCTGTTCAGACAACTGCCTTCTGCTTTAAATAACAGGTTTTATATGAGTCAAATCAGGTATTCTGGGATTACCATTCTTCTCAAGGTTAGCCACAATTTTTTTTTGTGATCTGCACCGCCAAATGCCTTTGCATAGTCCATGATGCATAACTAGACATTCCTCTGGTACTCTTTGCTTTTATCTGACATCGGTGATAAGGTCTCTAGTGCCATGGCCTCTTCTAAATGTGGCTTGTATTTCTGGCAGAACTCTGATAAATGTACTGTTCCAGTTG
>NW_006399817.1:13116552-13137661 GCF_000299155.1 Elephantulus edwardii
GATCATTTAATATGCTGTGTCTAGCATCCTTAAGAATTGCAACTAGAGGCTTGAATTTGTTCAATTAGTTTAGCTTAAGAAATGCTGAATGAGTTCAGCCTTTTTATTTTCCAACCCCAGCTCTTTTCACCTTTCATTTTAATACTTTGTTGTGTGTTCCTGTGCTGCCCTTTGAAATCTTCTCTTCAGGTCCTTAAAATTCTTATTTCTTCCCTTTGCCTTGGCTTTTGGTGCTCTAGTGGAATATTCAAAGTTTCATCTGGAATCCATCTCAGTCCTCTCTTCCTCCTTTCTCTTTGTAATGACCTTTTGCAGTATTCATAGATGGTATTCTTGATATCCTCCCACAACTCATCCTGCCTTGGTTCACTAGTGTTAAGGGCCACAAATCTGTTAATGAGATGGTTTTGAAATTCAGGTGGGATAGACAGTAGGTTAAATTAACATTCCTGTGGATTTGATTGAAAAGTCTGTAGCTTTAGTTTGAACTTGCATATGAATAGTTGATGGCCTGTTTTCTTAACAACTGACCTAGTTTTCAGGGTTAATATTGAGCTTCTCAAGTGATTCTTTCTAAAGATGTAATTGATCTGATACTTATGCATACCATCATGTGAAATCCATATGTGTATTCAACAGATTAAGTTCACAAAGAAAAGAACAAGAGAAATTTGTTGATATAGATATAGGTGTTTATCTATGGTAAAGGACATAATCTTGGAATGTTCATGTTGTTATTTTGTGCCATCAAGTTGCTTGTAACCAATAGCGACCCTATGTACAGCTGCTCTGAATCCTACTGTAGCCTGAGCCAATGTCATTGTTTGCAACACATCTACCCCATTTCCTCAGTTATTGAGTCAATCCATCTCATCCAGGCTCTTCCTATCTTATCCCTTCATCCTTCCAAGCATGATGACCCTCTCCAAGGACTGGTACTTCCTTACAACATGCCCAAAGTATGTCAGATGGAGCTTCAAATTCCTTTCCTTCAAGGAGTAGCATGGTTTAATCCTCTGCAGAACTAACCTGTTTGTTCTCTTAGTACTCCATGGTATGTTTAATACTCTTCTCCAGTACTTCAACTAAAAATCATCAATTCTTCTTTTACCATCCTTAGTTAGTGTCCAGCTCTCTGATGCATAACAAATACATGCCATAACCATGGCCTGGATCAGAGATACTCTAGTCTCTAGATTGACATCATTGCTCTTCAGTACTATGGAGAGATCCCTAACAGAAGATTTTCACAATGAAAATCATCTTTTGTTTTTCTGGCTCTTGGTACTAAAAGTGTTGATTGTGGAGCAAAGCAAACCGAAGCTGTTAACAATCTCAATCTCTATCATGATGCTGCTAATTACCCAGTGGTGAGAGTTTTTGCTTTCTTGAACTTTAGCCTTGACTATTTAATGCTCCAATCTTTGACTGTTTGCATCCAATCCTGATGCCACATTTCTCTTTATAAGTCTTGCCTCCCAAATGATCTGTTCCACATATTGATTGAAGAGTTACAGAAATAAGAAGCATTCCTTGCATACACCTTTCTTGATTTGGAACCATTCAGTATTTCCTTGCTGTGTTCTGATGACTGACTCTTGGTCCACGTACAAGTTTCACATAAACAGAATAAAGATCCTTGCTTCTAAGGAGCACTCAAGTTGGACATCTTCCAACAAAGATATGTCTACACTTCTGGTAGTCTCTTCACCAATACTACATTTAAAAATATCAATTCTTATCAATCATCTTTAATCATTGTCCATGTTTCCCATGCTGACATAATTGCACATTACTGAAGCAAAGTAGTTCTTGGCAGATTTGTCCAATGAAATATCTCAGTTGATTTATTGATGATTGCAAAGGCCACGTGAAAAGCACCATATCTAACCTTTACCAATTTCATAGTGATGAACTGTCTCTGTCTACAGTATCAATAACACAAAACCAATTTCCATGAGGTCAGACATGGCTCCCATACTCATGTTCCTTTCTATTCATCTCAGTATCAATCTCACTGCTTTTCTGGGCCCACGATAATAGGTCACAGACCACAGACCACACAGAACCGTATCAAGGGATTCAAAAAGTTATAACTGAGATTAATAACAGAGTAAAGCCAAGAAAACTCCCAAAATGTGCCCACAGGCACCTCAGCCTCAAGTCTTGTGGCATTCCCAAGTTCTCAGTCTTGCCAATATTGATTTCCCTCCACGTAGTTGTCCAACAAAGTTCTCAGTCCTTCCACTGTTGCCTCCCCACACTCAAAGTCTCATCCCATGCCAGTTCTCTAATTCAGCCATCACTGATTCTGACCTCCCAAAGTGTGTCCTTCATTTCACCATGTTGGACGGAAGTCTTTCTTGTCCAGCTAGGGGAAGAGTTCCATTTCTTCTGGTGGGTGAAGGTTTTTGTCTCTGTATCTATAGCTCTTCAATATATTGGTGGGACTAGTCAATCTTGTAGATTTTTGGGACTGGCCAATCTCCTTATGGAATTTTAGATAGGCAATTCCCTGGTTGATAAGCCAGCATATTTTATTCACATAGGCCTGCTCACCCACATACATCAATTATCAATCTTCAAATAATGCTGTAAGAGTCATATTGAAAGATAAACTACATAGAAAAACATAATCTATTACAATCCACACAGGTGATTGCCTTTATACAATAAATAAATTCCTTATCCTCTTGCTTTCAGCCAAAATCCTTCTGACACAAGCAAAGATACAAACCCCTTGTTCCATGGCCTCTTCTGAATCCAGCTTGAATTTCTGACAGTTCCCTGCTCGTATACCACTTTAGTAATTACTGCATAATCTTTGGCAAGATATTATTTCTGTGTGGTATTAATGATATTGTTTGATAACTTCAGTATTTTGTAGGATTTTTTTTTAGAATAAGCACAGATATGGATCTCTTCCAAATTGTTGACCAGTTTAGTGTTTTTCAAATATGCTGACATGGATCAGTAAATATGTCTAGAACTTCATCTATTGTAAACAATAAATTGATATCCAGCCAATGTCTTCTTTTGTTGCGGTGTGCCATCAATTTGCCTGTGACTCATAAGCAATCTTATGTGCAAAAGATCTGAAGCCTGTCCTATACTGAGCCAGTCTCAATGACTCCAACTCACATACCCCACTACCCCAGTTACTGTGTCAATACGTCTCATCCAGGGTCTTCTCCTTTACTGTCTCTCCACCATTTCAAGTATTGATGCTCATCTCCAAGAACAGTCCCTCCTGGTCATGTGCCTAAAGCATGTGAGATAGAGCTTCAAAATCTTTTCCTCCAAGGAACTACTTGTTTTCACCCTCTCCAAGACAGACTTGTGTGTTTTCTTAGAAGTCCATAACATGTTCAATATTCTTCACGAGCACAACTCAAAGGCATCAATTCTTCTTCTGTCATCCATAGCCATTTTCCAGCTTTCTGATGCATAGCAAGTAATTGTAAAGACCATGGTCTAAAGTTTTTCATTCATATGTCTTTCTTAGCCAATCATTAACTGTATTTTGAGCTTAAGTTATTTTTGTAATAAGGAGAGAAGATTATGATGGGTTAAAAGCCCGACCCTACTGGAGACTCTTGGGACCTCAACTTTAGGTGCTTTTTCTTGTGGACTACTCTTCTAGGACACAGCATCCAGCCTACATCACCTACAAGCAAACCAAGCTATACCACAACTTAGAGTCTTCAGAATTCTGGACCATTCATTGCCCAACAGTTTCTCCCAAACCAGCCTGCGCATCTATGGTTACATAAGTGATTCTCTTGTCAGACTCTGAGTCTTTAGAGATCTTCTAGTGAATTACTGAATGCAAGGGTCATAGAGGAATCAGGAAACTGCACCACAGAGTTATTAATGTTAGAAAGTATAGCCCTTGATAGCTTGTTAATCATTTGAGACTATGTTGACCTGAGACTTCATATAAATAATATTTTATTAATCTTAGCAGGACAAATTAGAAAAACAAAAATGTAATTATTATTTTACATGAACTTTTTCTTATGCTTCTTAAAAGAAACATGAATAAAGACTATACACATGGATTTCACCTGATGGCATAAATAAGAATCAGATTTAATCTATCAGAATAATCACTAGAGAAACTTAATATCAGTTATGAAATCCAGTCCAGGTGTGGAACAGACCACCAACTACTCATGCAAGTTCAAGCTAATGCTATAAAAGGTTAGATCAAATCCACAGGAACTTAAATTTGACCTACAGTATATGCCACTTGAATTTCAAAACCCTCTCAGGAACAGATTTGAGACCTTGAACACTACTGAGTGAAGACAAGATGAGCTATGGGAACATATCAAGAATATTATCCATGAAGAATGCAAAAAGTCATTACATAGGCAGAAGAGGAAGGAAAGACCAAAATGGATGTTAGATGAGACTCTGAATATTCCACTAAGTGCTGAGAAGCCAAATCAAAGGGAAGAAATTAAGGAGTTGACAGAAGGTATCAAAGGGTAGCATGTGAAGACAAAGCAAAGCATTTTAATGAAATGTGCGAAGAGCAAAGAGAGTCAGAAAATCAAAAGGGCCAAACTCCTTCAGCATTTCTCAAGCTGAAAGAATTGAAGAACCAATTCAAGCCTTGAGTTATAATACATAAGGGTGCTTTGGGTAGAATTGTAAATGATCCAGGAAGCATAGAAGGAGTATGCAGAGTCACTGTACCAAAAAGAATTGGTTGACACAGAACAATTTCATGAAACAACGTTTGAGCAAGAGCCTGTGGTGATGAGGGAAGAAGTTCAAGTTGCTTTGAAGGAATTGGGGCAAAAAAAAGGCCCCAGGAATTGATGGCATACCAACTGACATATTAAAAAAACCAACCAAACAAACAACAACAAACAGATGCTGCCCTGAACGCATTTATCAAGTGGTGCCAAGAAATCTGGAAGACAACCACCTGACCAACTGACTGGAGGAGATTCATATTTGATCCCTTTCGAAAGAAAGATGACCCAAAAGTGTGCAGAAATTATCGAACAATAATATTAATATCACATGTAAGCAAGATCCTGCTAAAAATTATCCAGAAATGACTGGAGCAGCACATCAACAGAGAACTGCCAGATGTGTGGGCTGGGTTTAGAAAAGGTCATGGAACTAGAGATATTATAGGTAATATTAGATGGATCTTTGCTGAAAGCAGAGAGCAACAGAACACTATCTATCTGTGTTTCATTAACTATGCAAAGGCATTTGGCTGTGTGGATTACAATAAACTGTGGCCAACTCTGAAAAAATGGGAATTTCAGAACATTTAATTGTGCTTGTGTGAAATATATACTTTTACCAGAAGGAAATCATCAGAACAGAGCAAAGAAACACTGCATGGTTCAAAATCAGGAAGAGTGTGTGCCAGAGATTAGCCCGATTTCCATACCTTTTCTCTCTATATGTACATAGACAGCTTAGCTAGGAGGCCGAACTCTATGAGGAGGAATGTGGCATCAAGATTGGAGGAAGACTCATAACCAACATGAATTATACAGATGACACAAACTTGCATTTTGAAACTAAGGAGGACCTGAAGCACTGCTGCAGAAGGTCAAGGAAGACAGCCTTCAAAATGGATTGAAGCTCAACATCAAGAAAATAAAGATTGTCACTATCGGTCCAATTGGCAGCATCATGAAAAATGGTGAAGAGATTGAGATTGTTAACAGCTTTAGTTAGACTGGCTCCATAATCAACACTCTTATTTACAGAATCCAGGAAACCAAAAGACAAAATATTAAGAGAAAGTCAGCTTGCAGGGACATCTCCAGAGTACTGAAGAACAACAATGGCAGTCTGGAGACTAAAGTGCGTCTGATACAGGCCGTGGTCTTTGCAATTTCGTGCTGTGCATCAGAAAACTGGACAATGACTAGGAATAACAAAATTGATGTCTTTGACTTGTGGTGCTGGAGAAGAGTGTTAAGTGTACCATAGACAGCTAGGAAAACAAACAAGTTCATCCAAGAGAGGGTGAAAACAGGTTGCCCCTTGGAGGCAAGAATTCTAAAGTTTTGTCTGACATACTTTGGACATGTTGCAAGAAGAGACCAGTTCCTGAAGAGGTTCATCATGTTTGGAAGGGTGGAGGGACAGCACAAGAGATAAAGACTCTTAATGAGATGGATTGACTCAGTGACTGGAATAATTGTGGTAGGTGTGTCAGAGACAGTAAGTTTGGCTCAGGATAGAGCAGGATTCAGAACCCTTGTACATAGGTTTGCTTTGAGTCAATCACAGGGAACTTGACAGCATGCTGAGTGAAATGTCCCAGTCACAAAGGGACAAATATTGCATGGTGCCACTGTTGTAGAATGGGACTGTCCTTGGGGTTGGGGAGAGACTGAGTAAGGTGGGTTCAATAATGTATGCTGCTCTGAAACAGAGAAGGGAGAAAACTGTTTAAAAGAGATATGTGATTAGGTATTTCTGTCATGACAGGAGTCTAGAGCGATGGCTACATGGTGGAGTGGACCTGGGGGAGGGTTTGTAAAATAATGAAAGAATCTTTTCTTTTACTTTTCCAAGAGGGTAATGTCTGGTGGGGGGGAGCCATGGGAGGGGACAAATCTACAACAATGAATGAATGGAAATCCAAAGCCTCTGTAAATTTTCACTGAAATTAATAACAAATTTAAATTTTTTAAAAAAGAATTAAGTTAGAGTAAGGATGGCAATGGAACCACCTTACCTCTGTAACTTGATTTGTGCCACTATTAGAACCTCTACTCAGAATATTATTGCTTTTCAATTTTTGACTCATGCACTTTTAACTTGTTAGTTAAATTTGTATCTTCTAGGCTGCAACACTTCCATGATACATCTTCAAGGATATGAACATGTACGGCTAAGCACAATTGATAACAGTGCCTCTAAATTCCAAAATCAATTTCCATAATAGTCTATGTGTTTCCTATTGCCAAGGGGGCCCTTTAGAGTAGTGAGAGAAGGCATTCACCCTGAAACCCACAGCATCCCTTTTCAGCAGAAGAATACGCCATCCCCTTTTCCTTATGAATCAGGGTTGAAGTCTCTCTCAGGGAGGAGTGATAGGGAATGGCAAGGGACACACTGACAAAGGAGATTAATCAGAACTGGCTTTGACAAGCACTGTGGCAATTGGACAATTAAAACAGACATGGGGGGGAAAGAAGAACGAACTGGGGAGGAAGGTGGAGAAAACAGTGCAACAATGAATGAATGAAAACCCAAATTCTCTGTAAATGTTCATTAAAACTAATAAAATTTAATAATTAAAAAAAAACAACAGCAACATTAATTTTTAATTATTTCTGTTATTTTTTCTTGAGATTAGATATCACTACTTTTTGGTTTTAAAATTAACTTATTTAGATATGTAATCACATGTCGTATACATAGTGTTCTATAAACATTTTAGCTCTATTTCTTAATAATTAGAGTTAAGAAAATGCTAGTCCAGGAAATCTCTAAATACTTACATGATAACATTTTTCATTTTTCATACATTTTTCCTAGTGAAAATTGGGAGAAACTTGATTCAACTCATGCATTTCCAAGCTAAACTCTTCTTTCTACTTTTTCCCAACTAGTTGATGAAAAGTAAAAGATATAAATTCTTTGACTGTCAGAAATCAGAGAAATGAAATGGAATCTTTATATTTCTATGCCTTGCATGTATGACTTGCTTGAGGATACCAAAAATACCTGGTACCTCAGTTTCCTTTCTTTGAAATGTTCGATAGGATGAGCCACAAGTCTAAAATAGAAAAACTTATATTTCTGTGAAAAATGCAGCTATAGATATCATCAGGAGTTGAGACTTTTATAATGTAATAAAAATTCACTGTCACTATAAATTTATGCTGCTGAAAATGTCGACATTTATGGCAATTTCTTCAAGGACATATTTTAAAATTATAATTTGTTACAACTTTTATTTAGATAAAAAATAAAAATTACAGAACAAATCATTTATTCTAATTTTAGAACCATCCATATGGATTATTAATTTTATCCAGAAACAATTTTGAATCCTATCATGTGTAATGGGTACTTAATAATCAAATCAGTCTAAATTAAAAAGCACGAAAGCTTGTTCATGTATTATTCAAATGTAACAATTAATTCATGTATATAATTAATATCCCTTTCCAATTTCTTTAATATAAACTTTTATTACCTGATAAAATTATTAATGATCCAAGCATAGGATGGTGCTTATCTAAGAATTATAACTAATTACAGATTTATATCAGCAATTTTTATTTTCATTCATTTCAGATTTAGGTCAAAATAATAACTATTTTTAATAGTTAAAAAGAGGAAATATCTTTAGATTTACATTGCCCAAATTTACAAATCTATGAAGAATTTCTTTACAATTTTTAGCAGTAGATATTTCTTTTAAAGGAAAAAGGATAATTTCACATGCCGGCTCAGGTAGTTAATGCAGGTATATTTTCTATCTCTATAGATTTGCCTTGTGTTGTAGACATTTCTGGAAATAGAATCATGCAACCGATAATCATTTACATTTGGCCTCTTTCATTTACAGAATGTTTTTGAGGCTCACCCATGTTGTACCATGTTTCAGGATATTTTATCAATGAGTCATAATGTTTATATTTTACAAATAAAAATTTCATAAAATATATTATTAGCAGGTATATTCTTCAGGTATGTACATTGTATTTTAATTTATTGACATTGACCTATGCAGCACAAATAGTACTACTATGAAATATAATTTAAGTATAGTTCCATTTGTTATTAGTTTGTTTAATGCCATATCTAAGAAAATATGTCAAGGTCTTCTAGTTGTATCGCTATATAAACTCAGAATTTTAGAGTTTTATTTCAGGATTAGGCCTATAAAATATTTTCAGGTAATTTTTATATGATGTGACAGAGGAATCCAAAGTCAATGGATAATGAATGCATTTGCTATCTATTTACTTTACTTCCATTTATCGAAATTATTTTCCGTTTTCTGGTTTTTTTTCTTTTTACTGATGCTACAAATGTTCATTATTTATCTGACATTAAAATTTAGTTACACACATATACTTTTTATATGTGGGTATTTTGCACATTCCTTCATTTCCATTGTGTTTCATACTATCATTTCCATACATTGTTTTATAAATTTAATCATAATTGATCTATATTCATTACCCCATCTTTTCAGATTCTCATGGAATATTTTTAACTTGTTCATCACCTCCCTCTGCTCACCAAACCTTGTCATCCCATGATTTTCCCCTTCCCTCAGCCCCTAGCATCCTGGCTTCTCCTCTTTACTCTTTGGATTTTATATACATCTTACTAGTTATCCTTCTATTTTTACAATAGTGGTCTTATGCAGTATTTATCCTTATAAGAGTGAGTTAGTTCAGTCAGCACACCCTCTGCCATGTTATAGAGTATTTTTTAAATTGTTGCTACAAAGTGTTGCATAGTAATCCATCACATAAATAAACCAACATTTCTCAAGCCATTTGTTTATTGATGGCTGTTTCTATTATCTTGCTATTGTAAATAATGCTGTTGTGATCATCTGTGTACTAATCTTCATTTGTGTCTCAGTTCTGCTTTCCTTGGAGTATATTCCTAGCAGTGGAATTGCTGGATCATATGGAATTTCTCTGTTCAGCATTTTGAGGAAACCCCAAATTGACTTCTGCAGTCGTACAATTTTACAGTCCCACAGATAGTATATGAGAATTCCAATCTCACCACATATCTTGCAATATTTATTGCTTGCTTTCCTGTTAAACTTTACCACTGCTGCTGAGGTGAGATAGTATCTCATTGTGGTTCTGATTTGTGTCTAAGTGATTTTGAGCATTTCTTCAGGTATATGTTGTCTTCCTCTTTGCAAAGCCTTTCCAAGTCTTTTGACCATTTTGTAGTTGGCTTTTCAGTCTTTTTTCTTTTGGAGGCTGTCTAGTATTCTATAAACTTTTATTATGAGAGCATTGTCTAAAATGTCATTGTCACAAGTTTTGTTTAGCTTTTTGGTTGGTTTGTTTTTATTTGATTTCCAGTCAGTAGGTTTTCTTTACACCCTATTGGAAAAAGTTTTTGATTCACACAGGGACTTAATCTTTAGAAGGTTCCATTCATCAATGTTGTCCTCTTCTAATTGTGCATTTCTGTCCACATGTGCCAGGTTATTTATACCATATGCTAGACCTTTTAAGTTTCTTCCCATTTGATCTCTTTTTGTCTTGATGATTTTGAGCTTTAGATTCATCTTGAGTTGAATGTGGTGTCAGATATGGATCCTGCTTCAGCTTTCTGCAGCTAGAAGTCCAGTTTTGCTGGCACCAGTTTTTGAAGAGGTTGTTATTTCCACATTTGATAGGTTTTGTTTCTTGTGGAATATTAGTTGGCCATAGGTAGATGGCTTAATTTCTGGATTCTTGGTTCTGATCCATTAATCTGTCATTGTAATGTTACCATGCCTTGTTGGTTATTGCAGCTATGTAGTTAGATTTGAGTTCAGGGAATGTTATGCCCCCCACATAAATTTTATCCTTCAGAACCGCTTTGCTTATTCAGGGTCTCTTTCCTTTCTAAATAAACTTACTAATTGCCTTTTCTGTCTCTTTGAAAAATGAATTTCGTATCTGTTGGAATTATGTTAAACATGTAGATTGCTTTTGGTAGGATTGTATTTTCCCTGTATTGTATCTTCCTACCAATGAACAGAGAACATTTTATCATCTAGTTAAGTCTGTTATTGTTTCTCACAGTAGTGTTTTGTATCTTTCTTCATAATGGTCTTTTGTGTCTTTAGGTAGGTTTATTCCAAACCATCTCAATATATATAATAGCCATCTCAATTATATATATATATATATTAGCCAATATATAACCATCTCAATTTATAACAGCATTTGGCTATTATAAATGGTGTTGCTGTGTTTCCTTATCTGTGTTTTCTTTGTTACTGTAGAGGAATTCCGCTGATTTTTGTATATAGTTCTTGTACCCTGCTACTCCACTAAATTGGTTGTACTAAGCCTAATAGATTTTTTTGGATGAGTCTGGGATTATTTTGTGAACGCTATTGTATCATCTGCATACAGTGACAGTTCTACCACCTCTTTGCCAATCTGGATTTCTCCCATTTCTTTTTCTTATTTCCTTATCAAGTACTTCCAATAAAATATTGAATATGAGTAGTGAAAGTGAGCATCCTTGTCTGGTCACTGTTTGCAAGGTGAATGTCTTTAGTCTTTCTCCATTGAGAATGTTAGCTCTTGGTTTTGCATATAGACTGCTCTCTAGTTTGAGGAAATATCCTTCCATTCCTATTTCATGGAAAGTTTTAACCAGAAAAGGCCTTTGATTTTTCTGAAAGCTTTTCCGTGTCTATTTATAGGATCATGTAGGTTTTTGTCTTTGCTTGGTGGATATGATGAATCGATTTTTTTTTAAATGGTAGACTGTCCTTGCATGCCTGTTATAAATCTCACTTGGACAGGATACATTATTTTTTTAAGTCCTTTTGTATTTTACTAGCCAGACTTTTGTTAAGGATTTTTGCATCTTTATTCATGAGAAATAATTGTCTGTAGTTTATTTGGGTAATATTTTTGCCCAGTTTTGGTATTAGGGCTATGTTTGCTTCATAGAATGACTCTGGAAGTGTTCATTCTTTTTCTATTGTTTTTCTTTTTTTCTTTTTTTTAATTTATTTTTTTACTTTTTTTATTATTATTTTTTTGTGTGTGTGTGTGTACCATCAAAATGAATCTGACTGGTATAGGAGGAGATTGTCCTTCCTTCTCCAGAGAGAATCTGCTGGATTCGAACCGCACGCCTGTGGGATTGCAGTCCAGCTTTTTTGCCACTAGGCCACCAGAGCCCCCCTGTTTCTGACTTTCTTTATCCCTCACTATCTTTATTGCTTTTTCTTAGTTTGCTTTTATTTTTCAAGTGAGGAGTATATTTTTCATTATCTTACTACTCTATTTTTAATTGTTTTTATTTCATTTGCCATAGCTGAGAATGTACACATGTAACAACTCAACAGTGTCTGCTTATATGAATTATATGTTTTTATTAAATCAAATACACAATAAGAGAGAAAGTGAGTGAATTAGCTTAGTGTTCTTACCTTGTGATGACTTAATGATAACTTTGTCTAACTCAAATTATGTTAATATCAGTTTGATAGGAATATTTTACATACTCTTTTTTCTATTGTGTTGAAGATTTTGTGAAGTTTTAGTATTACTTATTTTTAACTATCTCCAAGTAAGTAATGACATATCAAAAGATCAATATTGGTTGTGACTGTTAGCAAAGAATGTAGTCAGCTTTAACATTGTCTAGATAAGCATTTTGGGATTTCTAGTGACTTAATGATAAGGAATTGTGCTGCCAAAGCAAAGGCACATGATTCGGTTTCACCAGGCTCCACAGAAAATGAACAATCAACTCCTGTGTGATTTACTGTCTCTGAAAACCCACTGGAGGGTCATCTGTGGATTGATTCCCACAAAAGTAACAATAAGGAACAAGGTAAGTTCTTGGAATGTAGGAATCTGAATTGTTGAACAAATGTACAGCCTATACCTCTTGTACTAGGACTAGTCTGTCATGGGTTCATTGAGCTTAAATTTGAGTGGTGAGGAAATAAGTAAAATTAATTATATAAAGAGTGTATTATATTATTAACTTGATGGCTAAGAGTCTCCTTGCCATGGTTACTCTTTCATGAGCTTTCACATGAGGAACAGGTCACTTCATGGTTTGTGTCCATGATTAGAAGTCCATATACATTCTCTTTCACAGATTTTTTTATTACCAATCTCCTAATTTTAGTTTATCCGATACCCTACTTAGACAAAACATATAAAATATAAAAAATGTATAGATTTGTACTTTTGTCCATCTTCTATTTAGACAAGTAGAAAACCAAATGTGGTGTTTAAAGATCTCTCACTTCTTTTTTTGCTTTACAAATCCTCACAGAGGTATTCTTGGATAGGACTGCATTTTTGCACCAATTCCCATTTTAGAACCAGCACAAAGTGCAAGTTGTTGTTATGTACCATTGAGTTGGAATCAACCCATAGCTGACGTGCCAGTGGGTTTTCACATGCAGTTAATCACCCAGGAGGAGATTGTCCATCCTCCTCCCACAGAGCGGTTGGTGACCTTGAGCTATGTGCCTTTGGAATTGCAGTGCAGATTCTTGCCAATAGACCTCCAGATTCCTTCACAAAGTGAATCTCCTTTAGTAAAAGTTTCATTGTCTTTTTTTTCCTCCTCAGTTAACTATTTTCTTTTAAAAAGCACGTGCTGAGCATTTTATTTACCTACAGATTCAGATGAAAAAGTGTAAGATCCAATAATGATGCCACATTTTTTATAGCCACCATTACTTCTTCATGTATCCTTCTATTTAACAGTTGCAAAAGCTTTGTTTACAGATAAGATGTTTGATTAGTTCAAATATAACATGGGCCATGTTAGCAAAAAGAACAGAATGTACCAGAACAAACAAATCTGTCTTGGAAGAAATGCAGCCAGAATGAATTTTAGAAAAGAGGGTGGTTATCCTGAAAATTTTGGAACCAGGAGAAGATGAAATAGATGAATGGGACCTTCTAAGAATCAAATCCCTATACACATCCAAAAAAGTTCTCCAACAGGGTAAAAAGGGAAACAACAGACTGGGAAAAAGTCTTTGGTAATGACGTGTCATATAAGGGACTTATATCTAGAATTTATAAAATAATTGAGCACCACAACAAGATAAGGGTAAATACTCCAATAGAAAAATGGGCACAGGATATGAACAGACACTTCACCAAAGAAGACATTCAGATGGCCAACAAGCACATGAAGAAATGTTCAAAATCCCTAGCCCTGAGAGAGATGCAAATCAAGACAACTATGAGATATCATCTCACCCCAGTAAGAATAGCAAAATTTAACAGAACAGCTAGCAACATATGCTGGTGAGGTTGTGGAGAGACTGGAAACCTTATTTACTGTTGGTAGGAACGTAAAATGGTGCAACCACTGTGGAAAGCAGTTAAACGCTTTCTTAAAATGTTGCAAATACCATTTGACCCAGCAATTCTATTTCTGGGAATATACCCTATAGAGACCATAAATGACATCCAAGCAGATATATGTACACCCATGTTTATTGCAGCTTTGTTCACAATAGCAAGGAGTTGGAAACAATTTAAGTGTCCATCAACAAATGAATGGATAGAGAAGCTGTGTGGTATATTCACACAATGGAATACTACGCTGCTTTGAAAAACAAGGAACTCATGCAATATTATTCAAAATGGGTGACCCTAGAGAACATTATGCTGAGTAAAAAATCTCAGTCACAAAGGGACAAATATTATATGGTACCACTGTTATAGAATGAGGCTGACATTGGTGTGGGGGTAAGACTAAGAAAAACTGGATAGAATAGGTTTACTGCATTGGGAAAAAAACCCACAAAAACTCACAGTCTGGGAACTCTGCTGGCTAATTCCATGGAAGTTGTGTAGCTAACCCAGACTCCATCTCCTTGATGACTTGAACTGACTAGTAGTTATCAGATGGGAAAAAAATGAATACTCTCCTCCAAGGAGATTTATAACTTCAGATAATCAACGTAGGATCTACAATGAGTGCCAATTTGATAATAACAAGTGAGTGAGGGAGTAACCATTACACTTAATGATGAAAGGGTGGGACATTTTCCTCTATGGTCATAAAAACAAAGCTATCTTCTCTTAACAGTTCTATTAAATATTGCACTGGAATTTCAGTCATGACAATTTGACAATAAATGAATAAATAAAAGCCATCCTTATCATAAAGGAAGAAGTAAAATGATCTATATCCTAATGGATTCTACAAAACTGTAAGAACTAATGAGTACATGATTTCAGGATCTAAGATCAATCCTACATTCGTGTATTTCGACTGTATTTTCTGTTAACAACAACCAAATCTTATATATATATGAAAACTATTTTATCAATAATAAAAAAAGTATTATACAGACAATGCTCACTAATTTTCTGCCTCAAAGGCCTACTGGCATCAGTCCCAAGGAGAATTCAGATAATCCAGAACCTTCTACAAACAGAGTTATTAGTACAACTGACAAAATTCCATTGCTATCTAAGAATATTAGAATAAAATTTTCTGATTTGTAAAAAAAAAAAAAAAGAGGGTGGTGGGACTTCATGTCACATACTTGGTCATGTTATCAGGAGAAGTCAGTCTTTGGAAAAAGAAATTGTACTTGGAAAGGTAAAATGTCAGTGAAGGAGAAGAAGACTCTCAATGGCGTGGATTTGATACAATGACTGCAGCTAATTATTAATACAATGATTACAACTAACTATTGATACAATAACTGCAATGAACTATTCTTCACAACTTCCTATATGATTATTGATCTACATTGAGGAGGACGAAGTAATACAGGAGACATCATGAAATTTATTTGTATCTTCTGAATGTATATTTGTCTTGAGTCACATAACAAGTTTGATTTAAAAGTGAGTAAAAGCCAAAAAAATTATCATTCATTGAATAAAATTAGTTTCAAATTCTGTACCCTCTCAGTAGAGAATACAATTTAGCCTTAAAACATATGATATGAAAGTATAAAAAATCATTAGATATGATTTCAAAGATGAATGAGCTTGCCTGTAAGAAGAGAAAAGGGAAAGATTAGGTTCTGAACATCGTGCAATCCACAGCAAGCTATCAGATGGCAGCAATCAGCCCATGTTTACACCATGTATTGTCTTCTCTTCATTTGTTTGGATTCTGGTCAACTCATCCCTAGCCATCTGTGGCTAGGTTTAAATGGGAATCTTTTGCAAGCTCAGGAGTCAACCCTTCTCCATGCATTCCACATCTCTTGGTCTCCTCATTCAGTGCTAGCCCCTACATGATGAGGTCAAGTCAAGGCAATAGTCCAGGGGTTTTTACAACTCCCTGATTCTCAATCCAGCAACTCCTCCCTGTTCATCTACATAAACACACATGCTAGGTGAGCAGCACTTAAGGGACATGTGAAAATTTAAACAATCTCTCCAATGTTACTGTATTCCTCCCACTTCCACTCCTATGGACACAGGAGATCAGTATGAGAGAGCATACTCTATTCTTAGTCTGAAAAGGAAGGCAGTTTGCTTTCTAAACACCACACATGCACGCATGTACACACACTCTCTTACTCAAAGCAAACTATAATTTCCAAAGCATAGATGCTCCGGTGGTGCAGTTCATTGCAAGGGCACTGCCAACCCAAGGCTATACCTCTCTTCCAGTTTGAATCCACCAGTGGTTTCTTGGGAGAAAGCTGAGTAATTACCTCCCTGGTGACTTATAGCCTCTGAAAGTCCACTGGTGGGTCAACTGTGAGTCAGTGTTGATTGTGTGGTTATATGAAATGAGAATGAATTTTCCTATAAACATATTGTTAGCTGAAGTTTTAAAATATATTTTCTAATTTTTCCACTGTCTTTAGAGTCTAGGTTCTGGGACATTGATTCAAAACCTTAGTCTATTCAGATTTCATCTGGTGAATGACTAGTTTTCCCCTTGCCAAGTAAACAAGGAAAACTATGTAAAGGTCTTTATAGGCCAATTTCTCCATTTACAAAAATGGATAGATAACAAGCTCAGCACAAGACTTCAATAGTGCCTAAACGTGTATCTATCTCTGTGTTTGTGTGTGTATGTGGGTGTTTTTATGTAATGAAAATTATATTATTTCTAATGTCTGTTGGATCCAAGATAGAAACAAAGAATACTAAAAGAATGTCTATTTGTGCTTTATTGACTATGCATAGGCCTTTGTGTGGATCTTAACAGTAAACATGAATGTGCATACATTTGCTTGAATTGTGGCTCTGGTTTCTTTGGAGTATATTCTCAGTAGTGGAATTTCTGAGTCAAATGATATTTCTATTTCTTACTTTTTGAGAAAGCACAAGATTTCCTTCCGTAGTTGTTTCATATTCCCACCAGGACTGAATAAGAGTTTCAATCTCCCCACAAACTTACCAGCATTTGTTGTTTGCTATTCTGTTGAACTTTGCAACTGTTGCTGTGCTGAGATGATAAACCATAGTTGTTTTGATTTTCTTCCCTATAATTGCTGAAACTGAAGAGGACCCGAAGTGCTTGCTGCAGAAGGTCAGGAACTGTAGTGTTCAATAAGGATTGAAGCTCAACATCAAGAAGAACAAGATTCTTACCACTGAGCCAATTAACAGCACCATGATGGATGGAAAAGAGATTGTTAACAGTTACAGTTTGCTCGTCTCCTCAATAAACACTTTTGGCATCAGCAGTCAGGAAATCAAAGGTGAATTGCATTAGGTAAATCTGCTGCCAGGGACCTTTCCAGACTACTGAGAAGCAATGATCTTATTCTAGAGACTAAGATATATCTGATCCAGGCCATAGTCGTAGCATTACTTGTTATGCATCAGAGAGCTGGACAACGCTAAGGATGACAGAAGAGTCAATGCATTTGAGTTATGGTGCTGTAGGAGATTCTTGAACATACCATGGGCCAGCAAGATAGGACTGTCTTGGAGAGTCTTGGAGGGTAGGATGTTGAAGCTCCAACTCACTTACTTTGAGCATGTGGCCAGGAGAGATTGATCCTTGGTGAAGGACATCATACTTGGAAAGGTGGAGGGACAGCACAGGAGATGAAAACCTCAGATGAGATGGATTGATACACTAACTAGGGCAGTAGGTGCTGATGTATCAAAGTCAGTGAGACTGGCTCAGGACAGGTCAGGCTTCAGAGCTGTTGTACATAGGGTCACCATGAGTCACAGGTGACTTGATAAAATAGAACAACAATAGCTAGGGATTTTTTAGCATGAAACAAATATTTTTAAATATACCACCAAAACAGAAAACTATAGACCAATATCACTCAACGATATATATGCAAAAATTCTCAGTAAAATCCTGACTAACATAATCTAGCACTACATTAAAAAAATAATAATTAATCATGACCAAATGGGATTTATAACAGGTAGGATAGGAGAATAGCTGCTTTTGAGCTTTGGTGTTGGAGAAGAGTGTTGAAGGTACCATGGACTGCTAAGAAAACAAACAGATTCATCCTGGAAAGGGTTAAACCTTGGAGGCAAGGATTCTGAGGCTTCATCTGACATACTTTGGTCATGTTGTAAGGAGAGACCGGTCCTTGGACATCATGCTTGGGAGGATGGAGATCAGGGGCAGGAGGGGAAGGCCCTCTGGGAGGTGGAGTGATTCGGTGACTGGGGCAATCAGGGTGAGTGTGTCAGAGACAATGAGACTAATACAGGACAGAGCAGAATTTAGAGCTGTTGTACATAGGGTCGCTATGAGTCACAAGCGACTTGATGGCACATAACAACAACAATTCAAGAATGGTACAAAATAAGAAAAACAATTTAATTAATCACATTAAAAAAGGTAAGAACTAGGACCACTGATGTAGAAAAGGCCTTTGACAAAATCAACACCAATTCCTGATTAAAAAACTCAACAAAATAAAGAAATAAGGGGGAATTCCATCCACACAAGTGAAAGTATACAGCACTCAGGATCAATGATTTTGTAAATTATTGCCTAACTTGGGAAGGACGGAGAGCATTACGCTGAGTGAACTATTTCAGTCCCAACATGATAAATATTGTATAAAACCCTTATTATAAATTGAGCAAGGAAACACTGTATGGTTCAAAATTAGGAAGGGTGTACGCCAGGGATGTGTCCTGTCTCCATACCTTTACAACCTGTATGCAGAATAGATTATCCGGGGGGGCTGGGCTCTATGAGGAGAACTGTGGAGTCAAGATTGGGGGAAGATCTATCAATAATCTGTGTTAGGCAGATGACACAACCCTGCTTCCTGAAACTGAGGAGGACCTGAAGCGCTTGCTGCAGAGGGTCAAGGACTGCAGCCTCCAATATGGATTGAGGCTCCATGCCAAGAAGACAAAGATTCTCACCACTGGACCAATTGGCAGCATCAGGAGGAATGGTGAAGAGATTGAGATTGTTCACAGCTTTAGTTTGCTTGGCTCCACAGTTAACACTCTTTGCACCAGTAGCCAGGAAATTAAAAGATGTTTTGCCATGGGAAAGTCTGCTCTTAGAGACCTCGTCAAAGTACTGAAGAACAATGGTGTCTCTCTGGAGACTAAGGTGCATCTGATACAGGCCATGGTCTTTGCTATAACTTGTTATGCATCAGAGAGTTGGACAATGACTAAGGAGGATAGAAGGAGAATTGATGCCTTTGAGCTGTGGTGCTGGTCATCCTGGAAAGGGTTAAACCAGGCGGCATGTTGGAGGCAAGGATTCTGAGGCTCCATCTAAAATACTTTGGACATGTTGTAAGGAAGGACCGGTCCTTGGAGAGGGACATCATGCTTAGTAGTGTGGAGGCACAGCGCAGGAGGGGTAATTGGGATGGGAATGTCCGAGACAGTGTGATTGGCACAGGACAGAGCAGAGTTTAGGGCTGTTGTACATACAGTCACTATGAGTTGCAAGCAACTAGACAGCACATAACAACAACAACAACAACAACAATTCTTTGCTTTCAGGTAAGATCTATCTGACATTGAGTATAATGTCCCTAATGTCATGACATCTTCTAAAACCCACTTGCACATCTGGCAGTTGTCAATATAGTGCTCCAATCATTTTTTTATATAATCTTTAGTACACTTAAAAAATCCTAAAGATTCAATGAGAAAATTATTGAACTTAGTCAACCAATTCAGCAAAGCATGAGGATAAAAGATCAACAGGCAAAAATCAGTTGGAATTCTTTACAGTGACAAAGAGAATATGGGAATAGAGCTAAGATATATAAAAAATACCAATTACAATAGCTAATCATAAGATTAAATACTTAGAACAAATTTAACTAAAGACACAAAAGACCAATACAAAAGTAACCTTACAAAACGTTACTACAAGAAACAAAAAGAGACCTAGAGAAATGGAAGAATATACTGTGCTCATGGATAAAAACGCTTAATGTAATGAAAATGACAGTTATACTGAAGGTAATCTACAAGTTCAATGTAATACAAATACAGATACTGATTACATTCTCCAATGATATGGAAAAGAAAATTTTCAGTTGTACCTGGAAAGGGAAGAGATGCTAAATAAGCAAATCACCACTAAAACAAGAGAAACAAGATAGGAGACATCACACGCCTTCATCTTAAATCTTACTGCACAGCTGTGGTGGACAAGATAGTATGTTACTGATACAGCAACAGACATATAGAAGAATGGAATAGAATTGAAAATTCTGAAATAAGCTTATCCACCTACGATCAAATTATATTTCAAAAGCAAAAAAAAATAATTGCTTAAGTGGAAAAATTATAAACTATTTAATAAACGGTAGTGACAAAATTGTAAAATCATCTACAGAAAATTTAAGCAAGACTCACACCTCCCACCATATTCAAAAGTCAACTCAAGATGGATGAGAGACCTAGAAGTAAAACTAAAGACTATAAAATCCATCAGAGTAAAGCTAATAACAACTCTAGAAGCTCCAACTCTAGAAGGCCCAATCCACCACTGGACCAGACGTCCAAGTATAAAAAGAAAATACAACCAGGAACTAAATAAATAATGTAACCAAGGCAAATGAAAGTCTGCCCAACGTGTGTATGTCTAGAAGACAAACTGTTTATGGCAGCAATGATTTTTCAGGAAAAAAAATTCTAGAAAAAAGAAAAATAAATTCTTGCATTGCTATCATATTTCTTCTATTTTTCACTGTATTTGAAATTATATTTGAGAAATTTGTAATAGTTTAATGGAGTTAAATAACTGAAAATTGGAGGTTTTGGTTGGGATGCATCCTATCTCCATACCTTCTCAACCTATATGCAGAACAGGTTATCCAGGAGGCTGGGCTCTATGAGGAGAAATGTGGGGTCAGAATTGGTGGACGATTTATCAACAATCTGCGTTATGCAGATTACACAACCCTGCTTGCTGAAACTGAGGAGGACCTGAAGCGCCTGCTGCAGAGTGTCAAGGACTGCAG
>NW_006399817.1:13138376-13145553 GCF_000299155.1 Elephantulus edwardii
AAAAAAAATTTAAATATGATTCTAAAGAATAACTTCCTAAAAAATAAACAAGGCATAAATTTTGCTCATGTAGAGAGAAATTTATATTTAAATCAACTTAATTCCTGACAAGATAAAGGTATTTTACTCTTTCCAGATATTTTTGCCACTGTAAATTCTATATAAGACATGCTTTTCCATTCCTGTAGCAGTATCAGGTTGTAAAACATATGCTACTGTTGAATGTCTATGTTTTGAGCTTCTGCTTCATATGGAATTAATTGAATATATTCCCTTTTTGCCCATTTATGGCACATTGTTCCACACTAGAAACAAATGGAGGTTCAAACTAGGGAAGGGAAAGGAAAGGAAAGGAAAGGAAAGGAAAGGGAAGGGAAGGGAAGGGAAGGAAAGGAAAGGAAAGGAAAGGAAAGGAAAGGAAAGGAAATGAAAGGAAAGAAAGGAAAGGAAAGAAGAGAGAAAATTCATTTCTATAGAGGAAATTATTCATAACAATACCTGTAGAGGGTTTCCAGAGACTTTAAATGGCACTGCAGAAGATTGCCCATCTTTCTTCTACAGAGCTTCTGGTGGATTCTAGCCACCAGAAAATCACCACCTTTCTACTTTACAAAGAAAGAGACTCTTGTAGGAGAAAGATGGATAACCTCTTCTACTGTGGCTTAAAGTCTCTGACACCTCTGCAGGATCAGTTATCAGTCTGTTCCAACTTTATAGCACTGAGAGGCTGATAAAATTGTTGCTGTTTGGTGCCATCAATTTGGAATTGACTGATAGCTGACTGATCCTCCAGTGGGTTTTCAGACTAAGTAAATTACACAAAAGGATCCCCATCTTTCACCTGGGGAGCAGTTGGTGGATTCAAACCATGTCATAACTAGGTTATCAGTGCAGCTCTTTACCACTATGCCACCTGCTATCCAGTTTTATTTCTTTGTTTTGTTTTTATTTGTGCTGTTATAAATTAATATGTAACACAATCTTTCTAGATCAGAAATGTCCTGGCTAGTAGCTAAATCATACCAGCTATATTAATTTTACTGCGAGGATTACAGAAAATGGTGGCTAACCCTGAAGATAATGGAAATTCTAGAACACTTAATTGTTCTCCTGCAAAGGAGACAATCATCAGAATGGTTTAAGATCAGGAAAAGGATGCATTCTATCTCCATACTTTTCAGTATATATGCAGAACAAATCACATTGTTGAGATGGTTAGAATATTCTTGAGAAATATTCTTGATGCTATGACATAAGAGACGTAAGCATAATATTTCAAAAGACAGGAAAAAATACAAAGTAATGCTATTATAATAAACTATAAAAAGGCCTAGAGCAAGAAAACCAAAAGAGTAGAACAAGCTCAGTATTTCTCAACAACTGAACAAGCCTCAAGTTAAATTATCCATTTTATGGACAAAATATTGAATGACACAGAAAACATGAAAATATAAAGAATATACAGAGTCAATAAACAAAAAAGAATTGCTCATAACTAAACCACAAGTTCAAACTGAAGCTGAGAAAAATTAAACCGAATCCACGGGAATCAAAATATAACTTTGAGTTCATCCCACCTGAGTTTCAGAACCATCTCAGGAACAGGTTTGAGGCCAAGAACACTAAGGAGCAAAGACCTAATGAGTTGGGGGAGGATATCAAATGTATAATCCAGGAAGAGTGCAAACGATCATTACAGAGACAGAAGAGAAGAAAAAAGACCAAAACGCACGTCAGAAAAAACTCTGAAGATTGCATTGGAGCGCAGAGAAGCCAAAGCACAAGGAAGAATTCAAGATACTAAAGAGCTCAACAGAAGATTCCAAAAGGCAGCATGGGATGACAAAGCAAAATATTACAATGAAATGTGCAAGGAGCTGGAGTCGGAAAATCTAAAGGGCCAAACTCGTTCATTTCTGAATCTCAAGGAACTGAAGAACAAATTCAAACCTCGAGTTGCTATAATCAAGGATGCTTTGGGCAGAATATTAAATGATCCAGGAAGTATTAAAAGAAGATGGAAAGAATATACAGAGTCACTGTACCAAAAGGAATTTGCAGACACAGAAGAATTTAATGAAATAACATATGAGCAAGAGCCTATGATGATGAAGGAAGAAGTTCAAGCTGCTTTGAAAGAAATAGCAAAAAATAAGGCCCCAGGAATAGATGGTATACCAGTTGACATATTTCAACCAACAGATGTTGTCCTGCACTTGCTCACCAAGTTGTGCCAAGAAATCTGGAGAACAACCACTTGGCCAACTGACTGGAAGAGGTGTATATTTGTTCCCATCGAAAAGAAGGGTGACCCAACAGAGTGTGGAAACTATAGAACAATATCATTGATTTCACATGCAAGCAAAATTCTACTGATGATTATCCAAAAACGACTGGGACAGTACATCAACAGAGAACTGCCAGAAGTCCAGGCAGCGATTAGAAGGGTTCTTGGTACTAGGGATATTGTAGCCGATGTTAGATGGATCTTAGCTGAAAGCAGGGAATACTAGAGGAATGTCTATCTGTGTTTCATTGACTATGCAAAGGTGTTTGACTGTGTGGATCATAACAAACTGTGGCTGACTCTGAGAAGAATGGGCATACCAGAACATTTGTTCGTGCTAATTAGAAACCTCTACTTGGACAAAGAGGCAGTCGTCAGAACAGAGCAGGAAAACACTGCATGGTTCAAAATTGGGAAGGGTGTACGCCAGGGATGTGTCCTGTCTCCATACCTTTTCAACCTGTATGCAGAGCAGATTATCTGAGAGGCTGGGCTCTATGAGGAAAAGGGTGGCAACAGGATTGGTAGAAGATCTACTAACTCCTTTCTTTAATTCTGTTAACGTTTGTTTTATTTATCTTAGCAGGTTTATCATTTGGTGCACACATGTTGACCAGTGTTCTTGATCTACTGTGCCTTTAGTCATTATATAGTGTCCTTCCTTATTTTTCTTGATTATTACCATTCTGAAGTCTATCAGAAATTAGTATTGCCAGTCTTTGCTTTTTGTGGATGCCATTTGCTTGGTATACTTTCTTCCAGCCTTCGATTTTGAGTCTTTCTCTTTGTTTCTAACATGTGTATTCTGTAGACAAAATATTGATGGGCTTTGGGGTTTTTTTATCCATTCCACTACTTTTCTTTTTTTATCTTGATTGGTGTAGTTAGTCCATTCACATTAAGTATGAACATTGGCAGTCAAGTTTTATCACTGCCATTTTTCTGTGTTTCTTGATTCGAGCACAAATCATAGCGACCTTATGAAGAAAAGGCCTGAATCCCATCTACAAGTATTGAGATTTATCAAAGTTCATAGAGTTTCTAGAGGCATGTTATTTAGGAAGTGGATGCCACTCATGTTTCCACAGGAGCAATGGTTTTGTAAATTGTTACCTATCTTGGGAGGGACTGAAGAGCATTATGTTTAGTGAACTAGCTCAGTCTCATAAAGGCAAATACTGTATAATATCATTATTGTAGAATAAGTATGAGGATCCAAGGCAGGGAGAAAGGAGCAGATGGGTGAGGATGGTGGAGAAAGGAAAGGGGAAAGATCTGGTGTAAAAAACTATACAAACTTTGTAAGTAATCCAGTATTAAAACAAACAAACAAAAACCCTGGAGAAAACAAAACAAACAAGCAAACAGAAAAACCCCCACAACCAGGAATATGTGATTTCACAACCTTTATTGCTCAAAGTGAAGACTTAAAACATTTACCATAGAAGATCAAAGACTATGGCTTTCCGTATTGACTGTATCTCAATATGAATAAAATAGAAATCTTCACAATTGGACCATGATAAATGAAAAATTAAAAAAGGACTGAAATTTCAAGGATTTTATTTTACTTGGATCCACAATCAGCACTTGAAATCAAAAGATTTTCTACTTTAGGCAAATTGTTGTCAATAAGTTCTTTAAAGTGTTAAAAAGAAAAGATGTAAATTTGAAGGCTAAGGTCCACCTGACTCAAATCATGGTATTTTTCAATTGCTTCATATGCATGTGAAATTTGGACAATGAATAAGGAAAGCTGGATAACTTACGTCTTTGAATTTTGGTGTCAGAAAATAGTATTAAATATATCATGGACTGCCAAACTACAAATCTATTCTGAAAGAAGTGTAGCCATAAAGATAATTAGAGGCAAAGAAAATTAGATTTTATTTCTCATAGTTTGAGCCATGCTGCCAGGAGAGAAGCCAGTCCTTAGAGAAGGACATCATACTTGGAAAAGTAGAAGGCCATGGAAGGAGAGGAAGACTCTCAATGAGTTCAGTTGTCTTGGTGACTGAAACAACTTTATTGAGCACACTGAAGATTGTGACAACGGAGTAAGGCAAGGTTTCAGTCTGTTTTACATGTGGTTGTTATGAGTCACAATCAACTTGAAGGCATCTAACAACATCATGTTACCGTGAGTTTATTGTTCAGACTAGACTTTCTAGCCATCAGCTTTGACTATCAACACATTCCTGGATGTGAACCTGAAATAGTGTATTCTGGTTACTCACCAGAATATAAGGAACTGTGCTGCCAACACATATACTAGTTCAAATTCACCGGCAGCTCTGTAGAAAAATGGGAAATCTCCTCTTGTGCTATTTAAAACCTGTGAAAATCTCCTGAAGAGTCAGCTATTAATCAGTTAAAAACTGACAGTATAGAAGAGCAAAAATACCAGAGGGTTTGTGATGAAATTGCTCCAATTTCTCATCTCACTAAGTTTAAATTAAACAGGTTTATCAGGTAAAGTGGAATGATTATACCAGCAAGGAATCTGGACCTGCACAAAAGTAGAGTTAACATGAGACAGAGCTGACATTAGACTGCATCCTCACAGAACAGAACCAGGAGCCTTCACCCAAACTTAGTAGCAGACTGAGGGGAGAAGCCATAATTGGTAGGCCTAAGGGAACTTTGTAACACTGATCTAACCTGTAAGACTGATAACACATTTCAGGAGCTGTCCTGACGTAGATATTATATCCTGTTTCTAACCTGAATTGTAATATGCTCACTTCGTTAGTACATCCCACATGGTGAGTGGTGCTGAGAGTTCTGTTTGGCCAATTAAATGGCTTTTTGAACCAAATAGAACAAGTACTGTCAGGGTTGGAATTAGCAGAAGAGGTCCAGGAGTGTGGAAGTTATGTTTTGCCTTATAGAAATCAGCTTTGTACTGTGAATGTTGCTGAGACATATAGTTCTCATTTCTGAACTTAATAGAGATCAGCCATAGTCATGCCCATGCTGCCTACATTATTTTTACAAAAAGAATAATACTGCAATGAGAATTGGTATACATGTATTTGTGTTGCTGCTTCAAGTCTTTTGGGTATACACCAGCAGTTGACTTCTACCAGATGAAACTTTTCACTCTTTTAACTGTTTTACCCATTTCAACATTTAACTGTATGAGAAACCACAAAATCGTTTCCTATAGCAGCGGATCTATTTTGTTTTCCATCAACACAGGATAAGAATAATAATTTATCCATATTCTTCTAACATTGGTTATTCATTTACTAATTTTACCTTGATTTTTTTATCACTCCTCCTAACTACCATGTACTGCTTTACTAACCAGTTTCAAATTATTTAAGTTCAAAGTAATAAATTGAAAGACTGTTGAGAACACAGCAAATGCTTGCCTTTTAAACTATATCTGTGTTCTCAGAGCACTAAAGAGGTTTAAATTTGACTGTTCATTTCCTAAGACTAGTTTATAAATTCTCTGGAGATTCTGGGACCCTCCATTTAAAAAAAATAAAATAAAAATCCCTTGTACATAAAGATCTGTTGTTGTTGTCACATGCCATTGAGTCAGTTATAGTGAACCTGTGAACAAAAGATCTGAACCTTGTTCTATCCTGAGCCATTCTCACACTTCCTGACACACAGGAGGCCATTGCAGCAATCATTATGTCAATCCACCTGTTTGAGGGTCTTTCTCTCCTTCAGTGACCTTCCACCCTTCCCAGCATCATGCACCTACCTCTCCAAGGAATAGCACCTCCTAGAAACATGCCCAAAGTATGTGTGGTGAAGCCTCATCATTTTTGCCTCCAAAAAACACTCTGGCTACACCCTCTCCTAGACATGTCTGTTTGTTCCCTTGCTCATCTATGGGGTGTTCAACATCACAAATCAAAGGCATCAATTATTTTTCTGTCATCCTTAGTTATTGTCCAACTCTCATATATATAACAAGTAATTGGGAAGACGATGGCCTGTATCAGACACATCTTAGTCCTCAAACTAGCATCATTACTCCTCAATATTTTGGAGAGGTTCCTACCTGCAGATTTTTCTAGTGCAATGAGTCTCCTTATTTCCTGACTGCTGGTACCAAGGGTGTTAATTGTGGACCCAAGCAAGATGAAGCTGTTGACATTTTCAATCTCCTCTCCTTCCATAATGATGTTTCCAGTGATAAGAATCTTTGTTTTCTTGACCTTGAGATGAAATCCATACCAAAGACACAGTCCTTGATCTTTTGCAACAAGTGCTTTAAGTTCTCCTCACTTTCAGCAAGGTAGCTTGTGTCATCTGCAAAACATAGGTTATTGATGAGTCTCCCTCCAATCCTGATGCTACACTCTTCTTCATAGAATCCAAGTTCTCAGACACTTTGTTCAGAAGACAGATCAAGTAGGAAGGAGAGAGAATACAACTATGACATAGTCCCAGCTCAATGTTAAGCCATCGAGTATTCCCCTGATCTATTCGCACAAGAGCCTCCTGGTCTGGGATTCCCATTCTTCTCAATATCAGTCACAACTTGTCATTGATCCACACTGTCAATTGACTTTGCATAGTCAATAAAGCATACATAGACATTCTTTTGGCATTCTTTACTTTCAGGCAGGATCCATCTGACATCAGTCATGATATCGCTGGTACCATGGCCTTTGTTACATCCTGCTTGAATTTTGGGTAGTTCCTTATGAATGTACTCTTCTAGCCATTTTTGAATGACCTTTAAGCAGTATTTTGATGGTATGTGACATTAATGATATTGTTTGGTAGTTTCCACATTTAGTTTGGTCACCTTCGTTGGATATGGTAATAAGTATGTATTGTTGTTGTTGTTGTTGTTGTTGTTATGTGCCCTCAAGTCGCTTGCGACTCAGAGCAACCCTATGTACAACAGCCTTAAACTCC
>NW_006399817.1:13147511-13153632 GCF_000299155.1 Elephantulus edwardii
CTTTCTGAGGAGGAATGTGATGTCAGGATTGGAAAAAGAATCATCAAGAATATATGTTATGCAGATGACACAACCTTGCTTGCTGAAACTGAGGAGGACCTGAAGCATTTGTTGCAAAAGGTCAAGGACTGCAAACTTCAGTATGAATTGAAGCTTAAAGTAAAGAAGACAAAGATTCTTACCACTGGACCAATTGGCATCATCATAATAGATGGAGAAGAGATTGTGGTTGTTAGCAATTACAGCCTGCTTGGTTCTACAACCAACAGTCTTAGCACCAGCAGTCAGGAAATCAAAAGATCAATTGCACTAGGAAAATCAGTTGTGAGGTACGTCTCCTGAGTACTAAAAAACAACAATACCAGTCTAGAGAGCTAGGTACACTGATCCAGGCCATGGTTTTTGAAACGACTTTCTATGCATCAGAGTGCTGGTATGCATTAGAGTGCTGGACAGTTCCCAAGAATGAGGAAATATAATGGACTGCCAAGAAAACAAATAAATCTGTCTTACGGAGGGTGAAACCAAGTTTCTTCTTGAAGGCTAGGATTTTGAAGCTCTGTCTCATATACTTTGGGCACATGGCTGAAAGGGAGTGTTCCTTAGAGAAGAAGGATTGAGGGACAGTACAGGAGAGAAAGACCCCAGATGGGATGGATTGATATAGTAACCATCACAGTGGGAATAGGTGTGTCAGAAGCAGTGAGACAGGCTCAGGATAGGTCAGGCTTCAGATCTGCTGTACATGAGGTTGCTATGAGTCACAGGAGACAATACACAACATCTAAAGTTAGGCTATATTTTAGTTTTGTCTCTTTTTATAGTCAAGTAATTGTGACATGGTCTCTCCAGTGAAGAGTAACTTTGAGTACAGTAAACCTACTTTACACATCAGTGCATTAAAGAGCTTGTAAACAATCAAAAAAAGATTGCTATGGTTGTCCTCATATCCACACACACAAATGTCTAAAAAACCAGAAAGGAAAGTTTACTTAGCATTTTACAGGATATGGGAGAAGTTGAAAATATGTTTTATCTTTAATAGTATATCCTATAGCTAAGTATTTGAATCTTAATTTGTGAACCTTTTATTAATCTCCTTTTTAAAATTATGTTTACAACAACTATTTGTCAGAGAAAAAAACAAAGTTATCTATTTATATTTTCATTTGAGAAACAAATTAATTTGCAAGAACTCCTGAAATCCTGAAATATATGTAGTGGCATGCATAATTCTAAGAGAGCTTTTAATCTGAGGGCTCCTGATTGCTTGATGAAATAATTATTTATACATTGCTGCTCTGGAAAGCTAGAAATTTAATGACCCTAGAGTATATACTCACTGAAGTTTGTATTTTTAGATTATAATTCCCTTAACTTCTGAATCTCTCATCCATAGCCCAATATTTTCTTCAACAATGAGATGTATATGAAACATTTAATGTTCTGAAGATTCTGATGTAGTTTTCAGGCTATATGTGTTGTATTTAATAGGTATTATTGATTAATTTAAAATGGTTAAGGATATATTATAAAATGAAAAGACAATTTAAAAAAATATATAGTCTGTATATAAAGCATTGTATTTTTTTCTGAAAGCTTATGTCTGTCTTAATAATTCTAAATGCAAGATTTAAAGGCATGTAAACTAATAATATCTATTCAATCTAAGTTATAAGGATAACTCACATGAGCACTGAAGGCTGAGATGGAATATTGTATTTGCATATATACAATATGTGGTAAACTATTCTAAAATTTTATGGAGCAGCAACCATATTTAGTTTAATGTCTTTTAAGTCCCATAAAATGATAGCAGGAAATTTTGCTATTTGGATGGTAAGCAATCAAAGCTGTGGTGTTAACTAATCATAATACCACTACTTTGACTCTCCAGGCTTCATTTGATCAGAGATATACCAGACCAATCAAATGCCAGTGTAAAGCTCTTTTTTTGGTGTTTTGGAAGATAACTTTTTATGATAACTTTTGTAGAAATGTATGGCTTTATGTTTTCCTACTTATAGCTACATGATCCTCTCAACAAGTATTAGGATACCATTTCTCATTAATTCACATTATCATGACTCTTCCAAGGATTCTGTAAAATAGTCATACTGAATTTTCTTATTTTACCTACATGATTACTATTATCGTGTGTATGTGTATATGTACTCAGCACAAGGTTCAAGTAGGCAATTCAAACTTAGCAGTCATTTTGCAGGAAAAAGATGAGTAGTCTCTTACCTTAAAGATTTTATAGCCTAGGAAGCCCTGTGGAGGATTATAATAATTTGGGGTCAATTAGAAGACAGTGAATAACACAAGGCCAAAGGCCAAAATGTGTCTTGTGCCTATGCAATTCAGAGTTAAGCAGGAACAGCATTCTGAGAAACTTTGATACAGTATAAAAGTCCTATGGGATAAATTATTCCATTTGTGTAACTTGTATTTGAAGTCACTGTGAGTCAGATATGAATTACATCTCCTTGTTTAAAAAAAATAATCCTCACCATTGAATCCAACATCATAATAGATGAAGAAAAGGTTGAAATTGCAAATTATAGCAACTTACTTGGATCCACAATCAATACCCTTGGTACCAGCAGTCAAGTGATGAACAGACATATAACATTGGAAAAGTCAGCTCTCAGGGACCACTCCAAGGTCGTGAAGAGCAATGATGACAGTTTAAAAACAAAGGTGCACCTGATTCAAGCCAGATCCTTTTCAATCACTTGCCATATATCTGAGAGCTGGACAATGAATAAGTAAGGTAGAATAATAATTGATAGCTTTGAGCTGTGGTGTTGGGGAATAGCACTAAATATCCATGGACTGCCAAAAGAACAAACAGATATGTATTGGAGAAAGTACAACTAGAGTGCTTCTTGGTGGCAAGAATGGCAAGGTTTCTCATTACAAACTAGGGACATACTTTTAGGAGCGGCTATTCCTTGGTAAAAAACATGATGCTTAGAAAGGTGGAAGGTCAGCAAAAGAGTGGAAGGTCTACAACAAAATGAACAGACCTTGGGCCTGTGCCAATGAGCTCAAATGTCTTGAAGGTGTAAGGATAGTGCAGAATAGGCCAGGATTCAAATCTGTTGTATAGGATCATTATGAGTCATACTTAACTCGACGGCACCTAACAATAACAACAGCATGAGTCAAAATCTATTGGATGGCGCTATTTGGTGTTTTTAATATACAGAGAGTTTAAAGTTCTGTTTTTATCACCTCTTTGCAAATCCGTTAAATAACCCTTAAAATGAGGACTATTGTTAATGTTATTAGACATATGTTCTCTAAGACAGTCTGGGGGGATACACAATCCTCATCTCCAATATCACAATTTAAAGCCATTGATTATTTTTCTGTCATGTTTATTCATTGTTCAACTTTCAAATACATAGAAACTAATTGAAAAGACCATGGCTTGAAATTGACATGGTTGTTCTTTAGACCTTTGAAGAGGTACTTGACAGCAGAGTTTTCCCATTGTACATCTACTGCTGTTATCAACTGTGAATGGTACTCTATCATGATATGAAAATATTTTAGTAAGTTTAGATAGATAATTTTGGTGGTTTGGTATTAAGGAGTTGCACTGCTAACCCAATGGCATGCAGTATAACGCCATCTGTTGCTCCATGACAGAGAAATGGACAATCTTCTTTTACGTGATTAACTACCCCTAACACTTATTGGAGGCTTAGCTATGAGTCTGTTCTGACTTCATGGTATACAATGACAACAAAAATATTTAGTTACAGCAACTCAAATAAAAACAATTTACCTTCAGTAATTTCTCTACAAGTTTAAAAAATGTTTAAATGTTATAGAGGACAAAAGACAGCATTTGACTATGTTATTGGTTCTGAAAAAAGGTGACCCCACAGAGTGTAGGAATTATAGTACTATGTCACTCATATCGCACACAAGGAAAATCTTGCTGAAGATTATCCAGAAATGACTGAAACAGTACATTGACAGAGAATGATCATAAAAAACAAGTAGGGTTTAGAAAAGGCTGTGGCACTACAGACATTATATTCAAGGTGAGATGGATATGGCAGAAAGCAAAGAGTACCAGAGGGTTATCAATCTGTGCTTAATTTGCTATGCAAAGACATTTGACTGTGTGGATCCCAACGTATTGTGGCTAACCTTGAGGAGAATGGGAATCCCAGAACACTTGATTATGCTTATACAAAACCTATACTTGGACCAGGAAGCAGTCCTCAGAACAGAGCAGGGAAACATTGCATGGTTCAAAATCAGGAAGAGAGTACATCAGGGGTGTGTCCTGTCTCCATATCTTTTCAATCAATATGCAGAACAGATCATTTTGGAGACTGGGATTTATGAAGAGGAATGTGGCACGAGGATTGGAGGAAGACTCATCAACAACCTACATCATGAAGATGACACAACCTTGCTTTCTGAAACTGAGGAGGACCTGAAGCATTTTGTTGCAGAAGGTCAAAGACTGTAGTTTTCAATGTAGATTGAAACTCAGCATCAAGAAGACAAAGATTCTCACCACTGGGTCAATTGTCAGCATCATAGTGGATGAAGAGATTGAGGTTGTTAACAGTTACAGCTTACTTGGCTGTAACACAATCAACATTCTTGGCACTAGCAGTCAAGATATCAAAGACAAATTTCATTAGGTAAATCTGCTTTCAGGGACCTTTTCAGAGTACTGAGAAGCAAGAGTGTAATTCTAGAGACTAAGGTGCACCTGATCCAGGACATGGTCTTAGAAATTACTGACTAAGGATGACAGAAGAAGAATCAATGCCTTCAAGTTGTGGTGCTGGAAAAGAGTCTTGAACATACCGTGGACTGTCAAGAAAACAGTTAAGATTAACTTAGAGAGGGTGAGAAAAATTTTCTCCTTGGAGGGTAGAATTTTGAAGCTCTGCCTCACCTACTGGGAGGGATCAATTCTTGGAAAAGGACATCATACTCAGAAGGGTGGAGGGACAGCACAGGAGAAGAAGACACCAGATGAGATGGATTGATATAGTAACTAGGACAATGGAAATAGATGTGTCGGAGTCAGTGGGACTGGCTCAGGACAGGGCAGGCTTCAAAACTAAGGTTTGCTGTGAGTCACAGGTGACTGAATGATGCAGAACAACAACAAGATAGCTTCTTAGCCTGTAATCTATCCCATATAATGGGAAATAATGTCACTTTAAAATACTTCTATTTTTTCTTCCTACTTTGCAAAATAAATTACTATATATTTGTTGCATAATATTTTAATAATTTTGTTTTAATTTTAAACATGTGTCTTATTTGTGGCCCTTAGTAATTTAAAATTATGGAGATGAAGACCCCAGAGGTTTCATTGGTGAGAATGGAAGGAGAGAGTTAAACATGAAAACGTACACTTATTCATTTCTGAGAATGAGGAATTGAAGAGATGGGATGCTAGAATCCCAAATGAAAATCCAGAGTACAATGAAAATTTAAATTCCATTAGATTTATAGTCACAATACTATATAAAACCTTACAACAATATTTATGGGTCTATTTTTATTGTTGTTTTTGTTAACTGCTGTCGAGTTAAGTACAATTCATAGCGACTCCATGAACAAAAGACCTAATGAATGCATTTCCCTAATTATCATTGATTTTCTAACTTCTTAGAGTTTCCAGAGGCATGTGGTTTAGGAAGTGGATGCCATTCCTGCTTCCAAAAATGTTTTACAACTGGGAGCTCCACCAAACATTGTCCGTTATTTTTCTCAATTTTTGGAAAGGTATGGCTATTTGACCTGAAAACCTAACATATTTATAATATCATTTAATAGAAAAATGTATTCTGATTCTCAATGAATACATGTACATTTGAAAGATAGTTCATTTATATATTGATGACATAGTTGTTGTTAAGTGTCATCAAATAACTCTTCACTCAGAGCAACACTATGTACAACAACTCTGAAATCTGCTCTACCCTGTGCCAAGCTCATTTTCTCTGGCACAGTCAACCCCACTACCCAAGTCACTGAGTCAGTCCATCTCATCCAGAGTCTTCCTCTCTTGTGGTGATTTTTCACCTTCCCAGGCATAGTGTCCCTCTCCAAGGACTGTTCTCCCTTT
>NW_006399817.1:13154131-13155150 GCF_000299155.1 Elephantulus edwardii
GGTTAACCACAATTTGTTGTGATTACAGATATTCCTCTTGTACTCTCTGCTTTTAGCCAACATCCATCTAATATTCTCTTTGATTTCCTTAGTGAAAAGGCTTCTTCTAAACTCAGTCTGCACATCTGGCTATTATTTGCTCATGTACTCTTCTAATAGTTTATGGACACTCTTCAGCAGGCTTTTGCTTGCTAGTGATATTAGTGATAATGTTTGATAATTTCCACACTGTTGGGTCACCATTTTTTTTGAATGGGAATAAATACAGAATCTTCCAGTCAGTTGACCAGGTAGTTGTTCCTCATATTCCTTGACATTATCTTGTAAGCATGTCATCACAAAAAGACAAATATTGCAATGATTTGATACTATTACAAGTTAAGGAAAAGGTCACACACAAAAACATTCTTTGATATAAGAAGCTCTGATGACATAATTTAAAAAATGTGGTGCTGCTAACACAAATGTTTCATCTCTGGTTGTACAAATCCACCAGCAACTCCACGTGGCATTCTTTGCATTAAGATTATAAAATGTTGGAAACCTGATGAAGAGTCAGTATAAGTCAGGATCAAGCCAATAGATTTTTTTTTTAACGTGTGTACCGTCAAATCGGATCTGACTGGTACAGGAGGCGATTGTTCCTCCTTCTTCAGCAGAGCATCTGGTGGATTTGAACCGTGCACCTCTGGGATTGCAGTGCAAGCCAATAGATTTTTTAACATAAAACACATTTATTAAATTGAATGAAAGGAAAGCAAAATGTCAAAGGTTGATCAACACAATTATATTAAAGAGAGATGAAGGCAAAGAGAGGTAGAAAAGTATTAGACAAAAAAGGTAATTATATACATAAATTGGCATTATCTATAATTATAGACAGTTGTCCACAAATGGATTTAGATACACAGGCTAGGTGAATAGGCTTGTGTATGTGAATTAATGTATACCCACAATCATATGGACTTTTCAAATGACAGTTCTATGTATGAATTTGTATGTACTTTAATAAAAGCTCA
>NW_006399817.1:13155250-13157770 GCF_000299155.1 Elephantulus edwardii
GTCTATCTCTCTGATGCATTGAAAGTAATTGTGAAGACCCTAGCCTGCATCAAGCACACCTTGGTTTCTAAACTGACATTCTTGTTCTTCGACACTCTTATGAGGTCCCTGACAACAGACTTTCTCAATGCAATTTGTCTTTTGATTTCCTGTCTACTAGTACCAAGAGTGTTGTTTGGTGACAGTTATCCATTAAACATTGTAATACTGATTGGATTGAATTAAATGAATTTAATTATTACTATCTTAAAATATTCCCAATTATCTAGAGTTCAAGGCCTAATTATATGCAAAAGACATTAACCAAAATTGCCAAATTATAGCAATTCAATAGAATTAATTTTAAATTTCTATATTTCTGTGAATATATAGAATTTATTCCAGACTAACTTTATTTAAGTTACTTGATACATGTAGATTAGATTAAAAATAATTTTCTTTGTAAAGGCTAGCAGTAATTAAAATGTGTAAGTACAAACATAAGAATTTTGTTCAGAGATAATTGGAATAATTCTACAATAATTTACACTGTAATCAAAATTTCTTAGAATCCAACATTTATAACTCAACTTGCATGATTCATGTTAGAATTAAGTATAAAATAACTGTCTTTATCTTTAGATAAAGTTTTGTTTTAATACAAGTGATGAAAAGTTTTATAGTTATATAAAGAATTCTATTCGGAAGTAAAAAGCAAATGTTTTGCAATTTTACTTTATTATCAGTTTGGATATCTGACTGGATTACTTCTTTTAGCCAAATATAATACATGCAAAGGAATATAGTTCCCTCTTTCTTCTGTGTACACAGAGTTCAAAACCATTTATTGATGGAAAATACATCTCATCCTTATTTGCTTATTCGGGACATTGTCAGAAGATGCTTTTCACCTCTCAGAGCCATTATGTCCTGGAATGTCAACTGAAAGTTGTTTGCTTGGTTTCCAGTAGAGAGTCGGTTATTGTGTATCTGTCTGCACTATTATTATTGTGAGTGACAATCATAGTCTATTCTACTGAAATCCACCCCTGTAATTGTTGGCATGTGCGACTTGACAGTTTTGTCTTCCCCCTCCTCACATACACACCTTATTCTTTCCAAGTGGGTAGAAAAATCAGATAATTCATCAGAAGAAACACAAAGTTAATTCTGCTTTCAAAACCCTGCCTGCTGTCATTTTCAATAGTTAAGATTTTTACATAGAGCATTGACTGTCTCACCCTGACATCAGACTGCAGTAATTAATCATTAATAGTGATTGAGGCAGTGAACCCCAGAAAATATCTCCATATACTACCATATGCTGAAGCCAGCTGCAAGCTAGTACTTAGAAAGAAGCAGCACAGAGGAGAACAGTGTCTGACAGTTTCCTGCTGTGAAGTCCAAGTACAGTGTGCTTCTAACTAAGGGCCAAAAACAGAATGCTTGCTTGTGTTGACCTTCATTACCTGACGGTGTTTAAAAGACAAAATGTCAGTGTTAATGTAGTGAAAGTTTAAACATTTAATCACATTTTAATGAGTACAGCAGCATTTTTTCATACTTTATAAAATTTGTTATATTTCTTAGTCCTTTTTAACCACATCAATCATAAATTACTTTAGTGACATAAATATATATACATGCTACATATAACAATTTTGAAATTTTAGAATATTTACAGATTTTCAATTTTAAAAGTTTAAAAATAACTATTCTTTACAAAATAAAGATCAATTCAATATATTAAAGAACCTTTGTGTTTCAAATGAAGGAACAATTTGAGGGAGACACAGAATTTATCTGCAAATATTGAAAGAACTGTTGAGTAGAAAAGGAAGTAAATCTGGTGTCTTTTTCTTGAGCTGTAGTTAATACTATTCATAAATGAAATGGATCTTGAACTTAATTGAAGATGGAATATACTAACAACTAGAAAGATATACTGAGCAGCTCTTGTGGCCTAGTGACAAGAAGCTGCACTGCCATTCCAAAGGCAAGCAGTTTGAAGCCACTAGCTGCTCAAGGGGAGAAGGATGGACAATCCCGTGTGAACAACCGCCTCTGAAAACCCGCTGGAGGATCAGCTAGTGGTCAGTGCTGACTCTATGATAAATAAAAGGGTAAACTACTGAATTGAATTACTGAGTAGAATAAATGAGATATTCACTCAAGTGCTGGTCAAAGTTTTTGGAGGTTTGAGGTCTATCTAGAGGTGCCACAGAACAAAGGCCTGATCATCTCCTTCTGGAAATGCAACCATTGAAAACCTCAAGGAAGAAGAGTTCTAGTCTACACATATGGGCCTCCATGGTTTGGCATTGACTTAGCAGTAACTGGTTAATAAACTGATATAATGTGCAGTATATGAAGTAATATGTTTCCTATTACACATTGGGACTCCCATTTGATGAAGTATGATGATGCCGTAGATGTAAATATTATGAGTTTGTAGTCAGGTTTCCAAAACTAGGTAAAATATTAAACACATTACTCTCCAATCTGACTCTAGCTCCTCGCAAATTTCATTGTAGTATTTTG
>NW_006399817.1:13157919-13163075 GCF_000299155.1 Elephantulus edwardii
TGAATTTTCTGTACCTGATGTTTATATGAATCCCAGTTCAGTGTTTCCAATGACAGGAAACAAAGCTTGTAAACATTTGTGTTGAGTTAGAACACAAAAGAAGTGATCTGTCTTAGATACTTTAACTCTTTAACTGTGTTTAGATTCAGAAGATCATTGATCAGAAGATATTTATTCTTACCATTTTCTTGATGTAGCAAGTTAAAACAAAAGACAAGTCACAGACAGGACAAGTTCAATGAAAAGAACTTATCAGGGGAAATTGATAGCATATGATGAGTTCTTTTCTTAATGTTCTAAAAAAGAATGCATCTTTCTTATCACAAGTAAACTATTGCTATCATTTAGAATTTGAAAACTGGGATTAGCATAGTATATAAAATAAAAGACTCAAACAGAATTTCCTTAGCTTAGGGACTTCTCCTCTTGCCATATTAATTCTCTTGTATAAATTTTTTTCCTGTCCTTTGGCCAGTCTGTTAAATAAGGCATGCAAAGTAATTATGAAGTTGGTCATTTTTATGTGAAGATGCGTATCAGCTCTAGGCTTTGTTATAGTTTCCAGATTAATATTACTAGCTAAAACTAATAGGCTGATGAATGATGTATTGCTTCTATGAGTGACTAAATGGCATTTAATGATCTGTTCTTAAATTTAAGAAATCAGGAAAAGCTAGTGCAGTGGATGATGAGGACTTACGTGTGACCAGAAGGCTATAACAATGGATAAATTAAGCCTAAAAATTACTATAAAATAGTTTTGACAATATTTATTTTATAGACTATCAGCTTTTCATTTTCAAGTGAAATATATTGTTTTGAGTTATAGCATCTTGAAATAGGAACTTGCCTGTTCATCCTATTTAAAGTGTATCAGCACAAAAACAACAGATTATTAAATAAAATGCATTAGTGGGTAGTGAAAAGTTTACCAATTATTTAATTTAAAACCCTCGTTTCAAATCCTAACTGTCTACATCACCTTGATAAGTCTGTTAATTTTTCTGTACTCTAAATCTTTACTCTTCTAAACTGTTTTTGGAGTGTAATATTATCCTTCCATACTCAATTATTACTATCTGTACAATAAATATGATAGCAAGGATTCAACTAACTCATTTCAAAAAGTGTGACATATATAGCATTAAGGTGTACACATAAGACAATACTCAAAAACACAGGTCCCAGACTCCCAAACCTAAAACCAAATTCTATATTTGTCTCTTACAAGTTTAAGCTTGGAGACACAAATGGAAAAGAAGAATGATTAATAGTACCAATCTTCATATTTATGTCAATACAAGAATTTATAGTAATATCTAAATACTTATAATAGAGATATCTTAATATTTCTATCAATCTTCATTTATATTAGTATCTTAATATTTATATAGCTATCTTAATAATGAACACCAATGATTGAGGACCAGATGAATTTTGGGATGATATCAAAGATATCATCTATCAAGAGAGCAAAAGGTCATTATAAAGACAGAATGATAAAAAAACAAAAACAAAAAAACAGAATGAAGATGTAAGAAGAGATCCTTAAGTTGCACTGGAAAGTCAAGAAGCCAAAACAAAGGAAAGAGATGTCAAAGTAGAAAAGCTGATAAGAAAATTTCAACAGGCAGGTCAAGAATATAAAACAGTATTATTATAAGGAATGTGCAAAGAGCTTGAGTTAGAGAATATAAGGGGAAGAACTTGGTTGGCATTTCTAAGGCTGAAATAACTGGGGGGAAAAGCACATTCCGGCCTTGAGTTGCAATGCTAAAGATGCTATGGGGAAAATATTGTGTGTTCCAGAAACCATCAAAAGATGATGAGAGGAATACGCAGTCAGTATACCAAAAAGGATTCATCAGCACTGAAATATGGCAGGAAGTATTATAAGAACAGTGAAGAAAGAAGTTCATGCTATATAGAAGACATGAAAATAAAAGAAAAAAGAGAAAAGACTCAGGAATCTATGAGATTCCAATTGATATGTTTCAAATAACAGATGTTGACCTGGACTGATCAGTAACTTGGAGGATAGTTGCCTCACCAACTGACTAAATGAGATTCATATATGCTCCCATTTCCAAAACAGGTAACCCAAAATAATATGGAAATTATAGAACAATATCTTTACTATCACAGGTAAGTAAAATTTTGCTAAAGATCATCCAAAAGTGACTAGCATAGTACATACAGAACAGCCAAAAGTTCAAACTGACCCTCAACAACAGGAATATCATAGTTGCTATCAGGTGAATCATGGCTGGAAGCAGAGATAACCAGAAGAATGTCTGTTTGGGCTTTCTTGACTATACATAGGCATTTCACTGTGTAAATCATAACAAATTATGGCTAACATTAAGAAGAATGGGAATCTCAGAACATTTGGTTATTCTTATACAAACCCTATACCTTGATAAAGAAGCTGTTGTCTGAATAGAGCAAACGAATACTGGATGGTTTAAAATTAAGAAAAAGGTGTAGTAAGATTACATCCTTTCTCCTTATCTATTTAAACTATTTGCTAAGGAAATGATTTGAGAAATTGGACTCTTTGAAGAAGAAGGGGCATCTTGATCAGAGGATGACTCATCAACAGTCTGCATTATACAGATGACCTACCCTTGTCTGCTACGAAGTGAGGACTTGAAGCACTAGCTGCAGAAGATAAAATATTGCAATCTTCAATATGGACTGCATCTCAACATCAAGAGCACAAAAATCCTTACCAGTGTATTAATAGATAATGTTATGAAAGATGGAGAAAATATTAAAATTTTCAAAAAAATTATCTTACTTGGATTCATAATCAACATCCTTGGGACTAGCAATCTAGAGATCAGGAGGTATATAACATTGAGAAGGTCTGATGTCATGGACCTCTCTAAACTACTGAGAAGCAATACTGTCATTTGAAGACTAATTCGTTCAGGTCATGGTTTCTCAATCATTTTCCATGCATCTGAGAGATGGAAAATGAGTAAGAATGACAAAAGAATTGATGCTGTTGAATTATGGTGTTGAAGAAAATGACTGAATACCCCATGGTCTACTGAAAGAACAAACATATAACTAGGAGAAAGTACAGTCAGAGAGTTTCTTGGAGACAAAGTTGGTGAAGCTTTGTATCACATACTTTGGGCATGTTGCTAGAATAGGATTTCTCTTGGAAAGGTGGAGAGTGAAATAGAGAAGAATACCCTCAATGAGATAGATTGACACAGTGACTGTGACAATCAGCTTAAGCATGTAAGGATGGCACAAAGGAGGACAGGGTTCAGACCTATTATTCATAGCATTGCAGTGAGCCATACTGGACTCTACAACTCCTAACAACAGCAACAAGCTTAATATTTATTAAGGACAATTTTTAAAGGACATATAAAAGATTCATGAGACAGAGGGGGGAAATAAATTACTACATAGCTCTGATGGCCTAGTTGTAAGGAACTATACTGCTGACCAGAAGGCATGATATTGGAATCCTCTAGCTTTTCTGTGGGAGAAATAAAAGCAATGTCCTCCTGTGGTGTTTGCTGTTTCGTGATGTCTAATTGACTCTGACTAATAGTGATCCCATGCATAGTAGCTCTAATTCCTGCTCTCCCCAGAGCCAATCTCATCATCTCTGACATACCTACCTTCATTCCCCTGTCACTGTGTCAATTCAATTCATCCAGGGACTTCCTCTCTTGTACTATCCATTCACCCTTCCAAGCATAATGTCCTTCTCTAAGGACTTGTTCTTTTTGACAACATGCCCAAAGTATGCAAGACTGAGCTTCCAAATCCTTGTCTCCAAGGAGCAGCTTGATTTCACTATCTCCAGGACAGAACTGTTTGTTCTCTTAGCAGTCCACGGTATGTCAAATATTCTTCTCCAGAACTATAACTCAAAGGCATCAGGATTGGAGAAAGACTCTTCAATAGTTTTCATTAATCAGATGACACAGCCTTCCTTGTTGAAAGTGAGGAGGACTTAAAATGCTTCGTACAGAAGATCAAACACTGCAGGCTTCAATATTGATTGTGTCTCAATAACAAGAAAACAAAAATTCTCACCAATAGAGCAACAGGTAACATCATGATACATGAAAAAAATTGAAACTGTCAACAACTTCATCTTACTTGGCTCCTCCATTAATACACTTGGTGTCAGCAATCTTATCAGGAGACAGATTTGTGGCACCGGCTAAGTTTGCAATCAGGGATCTCTCCAAATTATTGAGAAGAAGCAATGCCAGTTTTAGGAGGAAGATTTGCCTGATTAAGGCCATGGGCTTTTCAGTCACTTGCTATGCCGCTGAGTGGTGGGCCATGACAAAAGAAGGTGAACGTCAAAAGAAGAATTGATTTCTTTGGACTGTGGTGTTGGATAGCAGTGTTGAATATGCAATAAGCCATCAAAAGAATAAGCAGATGTCTTGGATATATGTCTTGAAGAATGTTCCTGTGAGACAAAAATGATAATATTTGGCCTCACCTACTTCGGGCATGTTCCTAGAAGCTTTACCTTGGAGAGGGAAATGACGCTTGGTTAAGTAAAGAGATGGCAAAGAAAGAGGAAGACCTTCAACCTGGTACATTGATGCAGTGATTATAACAATGTGCTCAATTGTGTCAGAGATTGTGAGATTGGCATAAGATTGGCTTATCACACCTCATTGCATCATAAATGATGATTGCATCATTACCAAACTGTTGAACTACTGATAATCATGCCTCAATAAAGTTGATATACACTGTGGGTACATAGTTCATGCCAATTTTTAATCTGCTGTTCACAGGATTATATGAGTCATTCTTAACCCCAAAGCACCTAACAACAACAAGAAGTCACTTTGTATCAGCATCAATTAGACAGCAATATTTTTGGGTTAAGATTGAGTAACACTAAAGTCATTATAGTTTAAAAATTTGGTGAAAATTTTGAGATAAACATTTCAATAAAACTTCAGGCATAAATTGTTATTTGAGTGAATGAATGTTTCGAATAGTACTTGAAATTTACAGTAAGATTATTTTAAGCTTTTATATTTTCTATAAAAGAGATAATCACACTTTTACAATGTTTACCTTAGAATCAATAATATGCAGTGTATATTTTAGAAACTATAATAGATGTAATTAATTAATATTATTGGAACACAGAG
>NW_006399817.1:13163175-13164730 GCF_000299155.1 Elephantulus edwardii
ATAAAAAACAATGTACTTGAAGGTATTCTGTATTTCACTTTAACATACTTTTATATGACGAATAATTTCCTAGAATATATTGAACATTTTTTTTGCAGTAGAAAATTGAAACAATCTAAATCATTTTTAATTAAAGCTCTTTCTCACTAAGGAATACTGAGAGGATGCCAAACGACATTAATGCACTCCATTATGTCTTTGACTATACTTTACAACTAGAAAAATTTCATTTTTATAGTGTCATCAGCCTTCTATTTAACAGAAAATGTTTTATTGACATTTATGTTCTTTACCTAATGATGTGTATTTAAATGATGGCTTCCATCTTCATTAGAAGTGATTGTCTTAAAAAATAATAAGAGTGATAACATAGAAACCTGGTCTCCTTCTAATTGCACACACTGGGAATATATTCTTTGGCTAAACATTTCACCAATATGGCTGAAGGATTTAGTTTTTGAGACTATACGTATCTACTTTTGTTAATCTGCTCTGTATCCTCCCACTGTACTGAATCACAGCTCACCATGTGATGAAATAAATATCAAAAAAGTGAGGATGTTTGACTTTCCAGGCTAGGTCATAAGAGAAAAATGAAGCTTCTGCCTTCTTTTTCTTTTCTTCTTTAATTACTTGTGGAAGAAGTCAAATGCAATGTTATGAGGAAAGTCAGCAGCCCAGTAGAGTTTCATGAGGAGAGAAACCATAAATTACCAGCCAAAGCCATCACCAGTTTGCCAGCTTAACAGTGAGCCATCTTGCAAGAAAATCCTCCTTTTCGTCTCAAAACATCCCAGCCAACATCTAATTATAACCTCAGGCAATTTCAAGCCAAATCTACCCTGTAAAGTTATTGCTGAACTTCTGACCTATAGAAGCCATGAGAGATAGGATATGCATCTCTGAGATTGTGGGAATGATGTAGGATAGGGCAAGAGTTAGATCCGTTGTTCATAGAATTGCTGTGAGTCATAGAGAGAGCTCTGTTGGCCTTTCTAGTGGATAGAAAGTTAGGCTACTAAACCAAAGGTGTGTGATTTTAATGTGTCTCTCTGGCCTGGATTTATTGTTTTGGCTAACATTCTTCTAAGTGGTATAGCACTGGTCTGTCAATTTGCTGTACAGAGGTAACTCATGTTTGTTGTGATGCTAAACACTGTAATACTGATGTGTCAAATGCAATAATGATTACCCTTAGTGGACAGTGTTTTGTGGAGCTCCCAGATTAAAACAAGTTTGGAAGCAAAAGTGGTGTCCACTTCCGAAATAGCTAACCTCCAGAAACTCTATGAATTAAGAGAAATTATGAAAGATATACAAGTGTTCAGGACTTTCGTTCATAGGGTCGCTATGAGTCGTCTACAACAACATACTAGTGGAGTGATTTCTTACATCATTATTGGTAATCAATACAGTTTCGTATTCCTTTCTTGGATATTGAGTCTGATGATTTGCAGATTTATGCAACCAAGGACTATAAAATTCATTACAGAAAAGCTAGGAACAACACTAGAAGTCCTAATCCACAACATAAACAGTCTTCCCAGTATCCTGG
>NW_006399817.1:13166225-13171499 GCF_000299155.1 Elephantulus edwardii
AGAAAAAAAAGATTTATGTTTCCAATATTTGGCACAATGCTTGATATAAAATGAAAATAAAATTAATATTAAAGAATTAAGTTAATTGATCAATTTCATGATTAATATAAATGTATCCTTCCCTCTTAATGCACAGATTCAAACAAGCTTATAAAACCACGGGACTTGTTATTTATTATTGTTTTTTAAATTGTGATTTTAGTGAAGTTTACAAAGAAATTGGTTTTCATTCATGTGTACATATTTTCCTCCCTACTCATCCTCCAATTCAAGAGACTCATATTTAAAATTTATAGAATATTCCAATGCATCATAATGAACAACAACAGAAAGTACCATCACAAAATGAGCAAAATCAAAGTCAAATGGCCAGCAAACACATTTTAAAAAAATGTTCCACATCACTAGATACTATTTGAGAGGTGCAAATCAAAACAGTAATGAGAGATAATCTCACACCAACAACAATAGCATAGTTCAACAAAGCAGTGAACAGCATTGCAACAAAAAATGTTGGCTAGGATGTAAAGAGATTAGAACACTCATACTTCCCACTCTCATATTTCCACTGCACTGCTGAAGAGAGTGTAAAATGGTACAACCGCTGTGTAAGGCAGTTTGATTCTTGCTCAAAAAGTTGAAAGTAGACATATCTTTGACCCAGCTGACCCACTACTGGGAATATATTCCAAATAATTCAGACCTGTGGCACGAAAAGATGGATGTAAACCCTTTTTACTGTAACATTGTTTACAATAGCAAAGTGATGGAAGCAACCCAAGTGCCCATCAACAAACCAATGGATAGAGAAACTAGAACATCAGCACAGTAAAACACTAGGCAGTATTTAAAAACAATGAACTTGTAAAACACTACACAATATGGATGAGTATAAAAGACATAATGCTGAGTGAAATATCTCAGTCACAAAAAGCAAATATTGCACAAGGGCATTTTATAGCAATAGGATGGAGAGGGGGAGAATAGAAAAAGAATAATATGTGTGACAATTAATAATCTGGATATTTTCTATATAAATATTTTAAACATTTAAAGTCTAACTCTATCTAACTTATTCTCACATAATCTGAAGATTCATCTCTCATCTCTGTTTGCCGTACTATTGTGGTCTGTGTGTTTCTATGATGCTTGACACTATGTTATTGGTATTTCGAATATCATCGGGTCAAACATGGTGGGTAGGTTTCAGAAGAGCTTTCAGAGTAAAGTAAGACTCTAAAAATAAAGTATAAAATTTTTGGATATAGTGCCAAGAGATAGAATATTTTGGTTGGAAAACATGTAAATAATTGGGGGTAGGGCTGCATTTTCTTTTTTCTTTTTTTTTTTTTTCCCATTCTGGCCATCATTGTATTTCCATTTAAAACAGAAAGCGTGTGCCAAATGCTGGCTTCTGGCTTCAAACCACCAAAGCAAGGCTCCTTTTTACCTCTCTTTAAAGAAAAAAGAGGCAATAAAGTGGAAGTAGTGGCTATGACCTGGTGGCCAAAATGCTCTGTGGAAAGCAGATGGCTACTTGACTCTTCTCCTCTTTGACTGGTGTTCCGAAGTCTGTGCTGGCGGCAGTGGGATGGACAGGGTGCCCAGTCTGTGATCCTCGTCGCCGCCATCTGCTGCAGACACCCTTATTTTCGAGATCTTCAGCCGTAGAGCTTTTGCTATCTCAATTATCCTTTTCTCACTGAGTTTCAGGTCCCTTTGTAACATCGTCAGGTCAACCTGGAAATTACTTATATGCAAGGCAAGTATGATCGCATATGCTGTAATCTTTGCCTTCATTGAATCCGATATTAAGTTTCGTAAGCTGCCATTGTTGTAAGTTAAGCAGGTGAAATGCTTCAGGAGTTTCATGTTGATGATATGCGGAATTCCAGGTCCCAAGGCACTTTTCCGCTTAATCACTTTTTGAGCTCGAAATCTGATAAGTGTGTCCAGGAACCAGATGCATCGGGCCTGGTGGTCTCGGCTCTCCACATCTGACGGCAAGGATTTCAGTGCTTTAGTGACAAAGGAGCAGTGGCTGTTCTCTTTAATCATATTCAGAATTTCCTCTGATGTGACATTTCTAAAAGCTTCAGATGGGTTTTTAAGAGCTTCATACTCCACGGGGGAAAGAAGATCTTCAAATTTATACACGTCTTCAAGCTTGGCTGCATCAGCATAGCAGGGAGGAAGGTAGAGGGAATCATCTTGCAAGTCATCGTGGATGGCATCGTTGACCAGAGCGGTCACCCCCTTTGTATCAATGATATTCTCGGCAGCTTTAGTCACTGCAAGATTCAAAGACTCATTGCCAACTTTGTTCATTCTTCTGGAGTTCAGAGCTCGCTTCTGCTTGGTGGTACCGAAGGCTTCAATGCAAGAGTCCAACTTTTCTCTGTAAGTTTTGGCTTGACTCTGTGATGGCAGTTCAATGTCAATGGATTCATCTGAAAATAGTGGCTGCATATTGAACAATTCGGCATCATATACTTCCATTTGGCCAGAGGTCTTGTTCAAAACTCCCACAAAGTGCCTGCACAAAGTGTTGCATTTGAGGGCTCCAGTCCCAAAATTGTTCCCCACATAGGAAAGTCTGTCTGTTTCAGCTGCCACGATCCGATGATTCTTCTTCCTGGGGTTGGTGGAGTCTTTATTCTTGTACAAGGTAAAGCGCATGTTGCCTGGGTTCTGCAGCTTCCCGTTGGAGAACTGCACCAATACAGCTTTCTGGCTCTCATCAGGCTCCCCACAGTACTGCCACCTCGCAGCCTGCAAAGTCTTTGCAGGGCTGCATTTTCAAAAATAGACAACCTTAATAATATAGATGAAGTGAAGCTTTCACCAGTAAAGAAACTTTATTTTATAATGTGTCAAGACTCAAAATAATAACATTGAAATGGGAAATGTGCTAAGTATGAATCAAAGAATATTGACACTTTAACAAAAAATGAAATAGAACACACAAATATCAGTATCTGAGGCATTAGGGAATTAAGATGGACTGATATTGGCTATTTTATCTCATAATATACAATGCTGGGATTTAGGAAGTATGCGAAATAGAGTTTCATAATCCTTGCCCTATCAACCCTAAATCAGGCTGTTTAAATCCACCATTTGCTTCAAAGGAGGAGGAGGGACACTCTACTCTCATGCAATTTGTGGCTTCTGAAAACCTACTGGAGGGTCAGCTGTGATAAATAAATAAACAATAATAAAACAGAAGATAAAGATCAAGAAGTAGAGAGTCACCATAGAATTTTATTTTAAAATAACATGCACTTAAAATCCAGAGGTAATAAATTTATAGGAAGAGACAACCATAGAAATTTAAGGTGGCATTTGTCCTCACATATCTGTAGAGAAAGAATGGGCACTACATGCTACATATCAATGGAATTAAGTACAGGATGTGTTTATTTGTACACTTGGGAAAAAATGTCATTTTTGAAAGATAAAAGATTTGAGAACCATTTATTGGCACATTTAAAGGAAGAAAGATAATTCAGATCAAAAGATTATATTACAAAAGAATGAAAAGTGAAAGTATTTGTTCTATCTTATAAGACTCAAAAAAAAGAAAGTTACATACAGATAGCACACAAATTTTGAAATAAAAATACAACATTTGACTGATAATAAAATTTACTAGTTAATTAGTTAAGACTTTTCCTTCAGTAATAACAAAGGCAACTGATTAGTCTTTTAAGCTCTAGGAAAGAAATTGTTCCTGAAATCTCTTCAGAATTTAGCAGAGTAACTGATAGGTTGTTGGCACTAAGTAAATGCTTGCTACATTGATAACTTGAATCTATGTATAATTGTATGTGCACATGAATATGTAAAGTGAGAACTTTAAGTAAAAACATCTTCACTCTTGCTGTATATTACCATGTTGTTAGCTGACAGAGATGGCCATAATTCAAAGCATTCCCAAGTACCAGAATAGAACTACTCTGTAGGAATTTTCTTATGTGTAATCTTTGCAAAAGCAATTCACCCCACAGAGCCTCTGTTGTTGTTAGGTGCTCTCAACTCATGTACAGCTAATATTGTTATTGTTGTTGTATGCTGTTAAGTCAGCTCTGACTCATAGTGACACTATATACAACAGTTTTGAACCCTGATCTATCTTGAGCCAATTTTGTTGCCTATGACCCCAGTCACTGAGTCAATCTATCCCACCCAAGGTTTTCCTGTCTAAAGCTGTCCCTCCACCCTTCCGAGCATGATGTACTTCTTCAAAGACTAGTCCTCCTGGAAACATGCCCAAAGTATGTGAGATGGAGTTTTATAACCCTTGCTTCCAAGGAGCATCCTGGTTTTACCTTCTCCGGGAAAGACCTTTTTGTTTCTTTAGCATTCCATGGTATATTCAATACACTTCTCCAGCACCACAACTCAAAGGCATTGACTCTTCTTCTATTACCCTTAGTAATTTTCCAGCTCTCTGATGCACAAGTAATTGCAAAAACAATAGCCTGAATCAGGCAAACCTTAATCTCTAGACTGACAATATTGCTCTTAAGTACTCTGGAGAGGACTCTTCTTCATAGAGTTCATTTTTAAAATAATTTATCAGCACACAAATTGAATAGATATGGAGAAAGTATACAACCTTTATACATCTTTCTTAATTTTGAATCACATTGTATCCCCTTGCTGTGCACAACAGCTTCTTGGTTTAGGTATAGGTTTCATATCGGCACAATTAAGTGTTCTGGGACTCTCATTCTTCTCAATGTTTGCTATAACTTGTTATGATCCACACAATCAAATGGCTTTTCATACTCCATAAAGCACAAATAGATAATCCTCCGATATTCTCTTCTTTCATCCAGGATTCATCTGACATAAGTGATGATATCCCTAATACCTTGACCTCTTCTAAAACTAACTTTAAATTTTGACACTTCTCTATGTACTATTCTACCTGTTTTTTTTTAAATTATTTTCAGGAGTATTTTGCTTGTATGTGACATTAATGATATTGCTTGATAATTTCCACATTTTCTTGGATGATTTTACTTGAGAATGGGAAGAAATAACTTTCTTTTTCAGTCAGTCAACCAGGCAGCTGTCAAAGAAGTTTCCAGACATATATTGGTGAGCATGGCTGTTATTGTTTTTGTTTTGTGCTGTCTAGTCACTTGCGACTCACAGCAACCCTATGTACAACAGCAAACTCTGCTCTATCCTGTGCCAATCGCAATGTCTCTGGCACTCCCATCCCGATTATCCCAGTCACTGAATCAATCCACCTCATAGAGG
>NW_006399817.1:13172894-13178595 GCF_000299155.1 Elephantulus edwardii
AGTGACTGGGATAATTGGGATGGGAGTGTCAGAGACAGTGCGATTGGCACAGGACAGAGCAGAGTTTAGGGCTGTTGTACATAGGGTCGCTATGAATCGCAAGTGACTCGACGGCACATAACAACAACAACATCATTGTCGATTGAACTTTTCCTTCATTTTTGTTGGTTCTTAATGATATGGTTTTGGTTGTTGTGTACCATAGAGTTGGAACCAACACGGACCCATAGCTGAACCTCCTGCAGGTTTTCAGAAGCTCAGGAGGAGATTGCCAGTTCTTCAGAGCAGCTGGTGCCCTCCATGGGCATGCTTTCAGGACTGCAGCAGCTTCTTGCCATTAGGCTACCAGAGCTCTCTCTAATGGCACTACCTGAAATATTTCAATGTCAACAGATTCTTTTTGGATAATCATTGTGAATATTCTCTCCATCTTCTTTTGTTGCATCCTGGGTCATTCACTATTTTCTCTAAGTATTGCACCTGGAGGCTTGAATTTGTTTTTCAGCCTTCGAGTCGCTTCAAACCACCAACTTTTGAGTTACCAACTAGCAACAAACTGTTTTCCCTCCTACGCTCCCATTTATTACTGTTCAAATCTGAAAGTCCATGTTGGAAAAGCAGCAGAGGGCAAAAGAAACCTTAAGAGTAGGAGCAGTAGAAAACCACATAAACTGTATATTTTTTTAACAAGGACAGTTATTGTCTATATTGTTAATAACTAAAATTTCTCTAGTTATTTAAAGAGATTTACGTACCAAAAGCTCTATCTAAACTCTAAGCACTGATGGTGCTGGAAAAACACTGAATAAAAGTCATCTTCTAAAATGGATGGTACTGATTTGGGAATTGAGCTGCTGTCTATGTTCATGCAGAATTTAATTTTTTGTCTGCCCTCTGCTGAAGACATAGGGTGCCAATTGAGAATTAATCATATATTCTGATACATAATACAGAAACTTTTATTTTTTAATTAAAATTCAAGTAGCTAAAAGTGGATATGGTAGACAGTTGGACAGCCTTTTTGGCAGGAGCTCTGATTAAAAAAAAAGAGAGAGAGAGAGAAACAATTTCTCTACATGACTGCTTTGGATCTCTTTTCTCTCAGCCCTTCTTGGTGCATAATGTTAAACTTTACCCCAAATGCATACTATTTGGAAATAGAAAAAAAGCTTTTTTGTTGAAGGGTACAATGGAAAATGCATAAATCAACCTTCTCAATTTAGATGACTTTGGTAATTTGCATTCATCTGTTTAAAGAGAGATATCTTTGGAGACTTCCTATTTTTACATAAAAATTACACTCAACATCTCCCAGACTCTTTTGTTCACTAAAATTAGATTTGTTCGCTTATACAATTCACAGGGCTTAATTTGTTCAAATGGGAGAAAGAAGTGCCAGTCGACTTCCATAAAGATTTACAGCTTTAGAAACCCTCTGGGGCAGGTCTACTCCATCCTATAGGGTTCCTGTGAGATGAAATTGACTCAAAGGCAATACACTTGAGGTATGAGAATTTATTTGAAGGGAAAGCACATGTTATTTACAGCATATACTATTTTCATAGTCCTTACAATGTGGATATTAGCCTCACTCCCCCAGCAGGGTACATGCCCTAGTGATTCATGGGGTGTACTCCTGTGGGTGAAAGACCACTTCACTATTACTAGCCAGAAAAGGGGGACGGGGAATGCAAAAACGTAAGGTTTTCAAGTCCATGGGATCTTGTAAGAGTGACTATCCTGGCCTTCAATATGTTAGAGGACTAGTCAGGAAGCAGTCTACTGAACCCGTACTTAAACAATTCTAGACTTGTGGGTTTGCCATTAATAGAGTCCTTACTCTGGGCTGATGCCAGGACTGCTGGTAGTGCTGTAGTTATTGCTATCAGATTACAGTGGTGCACTTCCCATTGGATATGTTACTGCACTCTGATTTAGGGAACTGTTGTCAGTGCAAATGTTTGACCTTTTTGATTTTCTAACACTGGCTCTTTGGACTTTTCATTATAATACTATGCTTTGCCTTCCCAAGCTGCCCTTGAAACCTTCTGTTCAGGAACCAGACCACCCCCCAGGGCAGACCTCCTGCACTCACAATGTAGAACAGTTGCTGACTGAAATGTGGAATGTGAGAAGTATGAATGTAAGAAAATTAGATATTTTTAAAGAAGAAATTAAAAGAACACACAAATATCAGCATATTAGACATTATCAAGTTCAAATGGATTGGCATGGGGCATTTTTAATCAGACAATCATATGATTTACTAAACCTGAAATGAAAAGGTGAGGAAAAATGAAGTTGCCTTCATAGTAAAAAAGACCATATTTAGATCCATCTTGAAATAGAATGTTGTGAGTAACAGGACAATATCCATATGCATACAAGGAAGATTTGTTAAAACCACTATCAGTGAAATATGTGCACCAACAACCAGAGCTAAAGGAGAGGAAATGAAAAATTTCTATAGAAATTGATGGAACATGCACCTAAGATTCATTAATTGGTGACTGGCATGAAAATGTTGGGAACAAGAGCAGTAGTTAGAAGATAAGGACTTGGTAACAGATATGAGACTGGATGGAGATAGAATGATAGAATTTTGTATAATGATTTATTCATTGCAAATACTCATTCTGAAAAATAAAAAATGTCTACTATACACAAGGAACTCACTTGATATACTACACAAAAATCAGATTGATTACATGTGTGGAAAGAATCTTTGGAGAAGCTCAATATCAGCTGTGAAAACTAGAGAGCTGCTAGTTTTGGAACAGACTATCAACTTCGTATATACAAGTTCAAAATGAAGCTAAAGAAAATTAAATCAAATCCATGAGAACTAAAATTTGACCTTGAGTCTATCTCACCTGAAATTAAAAGCCATCTCAAGAACAGGTTTGAGGTCTTGAGCACTAATGAACAAAAACTGTATGAGCTTTGGGAGGATATCAAGAATGTCATCCAGGTAGAATGCAAAAGGTCATTAGAGAAACAGAGGAGAGAAAGAAAAGACGATTGTCAGAGCGACTTAAAAGAAATTGTTATTGTTGTTACAGATTGCCGTCAAGTCAAGCACGACTCAAAGCGACTTTATGAGTAAAAGACCTAATGTCTTTCCTTAACTATCGTCATTTCTCCAAGTTTCTAGAGTTTCCAAATGCATGTGGTTAAGGAAGTGGCTACAACCCTGCTTCCAAACCTGTTTTACAACTGGGAGCTCCACCAAACACTGTCCACATTGGGAAACCATTCTGGTATTTGATACTCCAATGGTATAAGGTTCAGCATCAAAGCAAACCCAGGTTACATCATACAGCACATTGACAAAAAATGATATACAAAGTGGAAGGCTATTTCTCCAGATATAACAGCACTAGTCTCATTTAGCAGTGGTTAAGTGTTGTCAAGTCAAATACAACTGAGACTAAGCCTTGCACAAAAGACCTCAACTCTGTTCTATAACTAACATCATTTCTTTACATTTATAGAGTTTAGATAATTTCTAGATTTTAGAGAGTTTGTAGAGTTTGCAGAGGCATTCTTAATCAGTGTCAAGGAACTCTTTAAAGTGGTGAATAATAAGGATGTCAGTTTAAGACTGAGGTGGATTTAGCTCAATCACATTTCATTTACTTCATATGCATGTCAAAGTTTTACAGTGAATAAGGAAGACCAAAGAATAATTGATACACTGTAATTGTGGTGTTGACAAAGACTGACAACTATGGACTTCTTAAAGAAAATGAAAAAAAAAAATCTGTTTAGGAAAAGGTATAATCAAAGTGCTCCATAGAGGCAAAGATAATGGTGAAACTTTATCTCACATGTTTTGGAAATGTTGTGGGAAGGTACTTTAAAAAACACAGCATGCTAGAAAAGTAGAGATCCAACAAAAGAGAAGAAGAAGTGGATTGGCGCAGTGACTGTACCAATAGACTTGACAATGGCTAAAATAGTGAGAACAGCACAGAATAGGGCAAGATTTAGATCTGTTGTTAAAGTTTTGCTATTCATCTTAGTTGACTCTATGACATTTAGCACAATATTTATTCGTTTTCCTTCTTCACAAGCTAAGCATGCAAGGTCAAGGGCAATGAGTGTGTCTACTTCTTGATACTAGTTTCTCACATATTGACTCCATAAGGTGTCCTTTCATTGGCTTCTGTTTCCTACACTATCTATAGGTCCTACTCAAGCACTAACTACATAGTCCTAGAGCTCAAGATGGCCACCTTCTCCTGGATGACCTGGAAAATGATCACTTGATCCCATATAATGCTGAGACACTCAGCACTAATAGAGTGAAACAAAGGCTAATGAAATATTCGTTGATCATTGTTATTCAGTCCGAACCCACTCAAAGCAGACCCTCTAGCAGGTTTTCAAGAGACTGTAGTCACAAAGGACAAAATTGTCCAACCTTCTGCAGTGCAACAGCTCGTTGTTTCAAACTAGCTACCTTTGGGTTAGCAGACTAACTCCATACCTGCTACACCAGAAGTTTTTGTTAGGTGCCAACGAGTCGAATATGACTCATAATGTCCCTATAAAAAACAGATTGGAAACTTGGCATATCCTGTGACATCCTCATAGTCTCTGACACTCTTGAACTTATTGCTACAATCACTGTGTCAATCCATCTTGTCAAGGGTTTTTCTTTCTTTCACGCTATATCTTTCCAAGCATGATCTCCCTTTCCAAGGAATAGCTTAGCAACGTGTCCAAAGTGTATCAGATGAAGTTTCTCCTACCTTGCTTCCAAGAAGCACTGTGATGGAACTTTTCCCAAAACATAGCCATTCTTTTGACAGTTTGATGATATTCAGTCCTCTTCAAAAACACAACTCAAAGTCTCATCCTTCTTTACTGTCCAGCTATTAAAAGCATGGTCACTAAAGCTATCTGAAATATCAATAGTATGTTGAAATGTGGTTTGAATTTATAGTCAGTTGAAATCTAAGCTTTTGCTTTGTCTTTGTCATTCTGTTCCATCTTTGGAAGGAGAAATCACATAGAATGTCTATATTATAGCAGCTTTAGCTATTATAAACGAGGCTTCATCCCTGATCATAAAATCTTATAGTATCAAAGTATTGTAATGGTTTGCATATGAAAAGAAACATGGCGTTTGAATTCCTACTATTGTTTGGTGTTGTTATTGTTAGGTGTCAATGACTTGCATCCACCAATTCATATCAACCCTATGTACAATAGCTCTGAACTCTGCTCTATCCTGAGCCAGCCTCAATGTCTCTGACACACCTACCCTCATTATCCCAGTTACTATGTCAATCTATCTCATCAGGGTTCTTCCTCTCCTGCATTGTCCCTCCACCCTTCCAAGCATGATGTTTTTCTACAGGGACTGTTCCCTCCTAACTTCCTATCCAAAGTATGAGAGATGGACTTTCAAAATCCTCGCTTCCATGGAGAAGCTTGGTTTCACCCTCTCCCCTCTGTTCTCTGGCAGTCTATGAAATGTTCAATACTCTTCTCCAGCACAAAACTTCAAAGACATCAATTCTTCTGTCATTTTTGGTCACAGTCCAGCTCTCTGATGCATAGCAAAAAATTGCAAAGACCATAGACTGGATCAGGTATACCTTAGTCTCCATACTGGCAAGTGATATATGATAGCATATTATGATTATCACAGGAATCCAGAATTAAGGTTGCATTGTAGAGTGCATTTGGG
>NW_006399817.1:13179898-13206880 GCF_000299155.1 Elephantulus edwardii
CAACACTCTTGGTAACAGCAGCCAGGAAATCAAGAGATGAATTGCATTGGGAAAGTCAGCTGTCAGGGACCTCTCAAGAACACTGAAGAGCAATGATGTCAGGCTGTAGTCTAAGGTGTGCCTGATCTGGGCTATAGTCTTTGCAATTATGTGCTATGAATTAGATAGTTGGACAGTGAATAGCTATGATAGAAAGAGAATTGATGCCTTTGAGATGTGGTGCTGGAGAAAAGTATTGGGTATACCATGGACTGCTAGGAGAACAAGCAGATTTGTCCTGGAGAAGGTGAAGCTGAAATGCTCCTCGGAGTCAGGGATTCTGAAGCTTCATCTGACATACTTTGGGCATGTTGTAAGGAGGGACTGGTCCTTGGAGAGGGACATCATGTTTGGCAGAGTGGAGGGGCGGCAAAGCAGAGGAAGAGCTTCGATGAGATGGATCAATTCTGTGACTGTAGCAGTGGGAATAAGTGCGTTTGAGATGGCTAGGTTGGCACAGATAGAACAATGTTTAGAGCTCTTGTACATAGAGTCGTTATGAGTCACTAACGACTCGATGGCACATAACAACAACAACAAAGAAGTGCTAAGGGTGCCGATTGCGGTACAAGCAAGATAAAATTGTTAACAAACTTCAATCTCTTCATCGATCATGGTGATTCCAATTGGTCTATTGGTGAGAATCTTTGCCTTTTTTTATGTTAAGCTTCGATCCATACTGGAGCTGGCAGTTCTTGACCTTCTGTTGCAAAAGCTTCAGGCTCTTTACTATTTAAGCAAGCAAGGTTGTGCCATCTTGATGAGTCTTTCTCCAATCCTAATGCCACATTTCTCATAAAGTCTAACCTCCTGAATGATCAATTCTGCATATAGATTGAAAAAGTATCGATATAAGATGCATCCCTGATGCATTGCTTTCCTGGTTTGACTCAAGCAGGATTTTTTACTCTGTTCTGATGTCTGCTTCCTAATCCAAGTATAGGGTTTGCATAAGCACAATCAAGAGTTCTGGGATCCCCATTCTTCTCAATGTTAGCTACAATTAGCCATAATCAACATAGTCAAATACATTTGCATAGTCAATGAAACACAGATAGACATTCCTCTGATACTCTTTGCTTTCTGCCAAGATCCATCTGACATTCTCAGTAATGTTTCTGTTGCTATGGAATCTTTTTTTTTTAATTTTATTAATTTTAATGAACATTTACAGAGATTTTGGATTTAAATTCATTCATTGTTGCACTTTTTTTCTTTACCCCCCTCCCCCCAGTTTGCACCTCTCTTTGAAATGCAAAGATAAAGTTTTAAACCCGGCCTGTATTTCTAGCAGTTCTCTCAATGGACTGCAACATCTGTTTTGGATAATCTTTAGCAGAATTTTTCTTGCATGTGATATCAGTGATATTTTTGGATCATATCCACACTCTGTCAGCTCACCATTTTTTTGATTAAGAACAAATACGGATCTTTTCCTGTTAGTTGGCCAGGTAATTGTCCTCCGTAGTTCTTGGCACAACTTGGCATACGTGTCCAGCGCAAAATTTGTCTCTTGATTGTCAGTTGATATTCCATTAATTCCTGAGGACTTATTCTTTGCCAACTAAATATTTTTAGTACAATCTTTTTAAAATAATTTCTATTTTGAAATTGTAGCTGTGAGCCAATTTAAGTTTATGCTTTATTGTAAGACAAAATGTTTACAACTAATGAATATAAAAGCTGTTAATTGTATTTTCAAAGGATTTTTTTTTAACTTTTTAATGGGAAAATAAATGGTGAAATAGATTGATAGTTCGTTTAAGTAATAATAATATTTATTAACTCATAAGCTAAGATTTATGAAATGATGCCCAAAAGAATAATACAAATTGTGTTGTTCCAGTTTCTCCACAACTTTGCCAGCATTTGTTGTTTACTGTTCTGTTAAATTTTGCTACTTTTACTGGGGTGAGTTGATATCTCATAGTTGTTTTGATTTGCATCTCTCTCAGAGCTAGAGATTTTGAACATTTCTTCATGTGTTTGCCATCTGAGTCTTCTTTGGTGAAGTGTCTATTCATAAATTGGGTTGTTTATCTTCTCGAGCTCAAGATATAAATCCCTTATCTGACATGTCATTATCAAATACTTTTTCCCAGTCTGTGTCTTCCCTTTTTACCCTGTTGGAGAAGTTTTTGGATGTGCATTGGGATTTGATTCTTAGAAGGTCCCATTCATCTATTTTATACTTTCCTGGTTGTAGATTTTTCAGGATACTTGGGATACTGTTTATGTTGTGAATTGGGATTTCTAGGTTTCTTCCAAGCTTTTCTTTAAAGCAGTTTATAGTCCTTGGTTTTATTCCTAGGTCCATGATAAAATTTGACTTGGTTTTTGCACTTTCTCAAGAACTTGTAAATAGAAATACCATTTGACTCAGCAATTCCACTACTGGGAATATACCCCAAAGAAACAATAACCACCACCCAAGCAGATATATACACATTCATGTTTATCGTGGCTTTGTTCATAATAGCAAAGCGTTGGAAACAACCTAAGTGCCCAGCTAAAAACAAATGGATAGAGAAGCTGTGGTATCATCATACAACGGAATACTATGCTGGTTTGAAAAACAAGGAACTTATGAAATGTTATACAAAATGAGTGACCCTGGAGGACATAATGCTGAGTGAAATATCTCAGTCACAAAAGACAAACACTGCACAGTGTCACTGTTGTAAAACGGACCTGACATTGGGGTTGGGGGAGACTGAAGAAGATGGGAAAAATTATGTATACTGCATTGAAAAAATAAGGGAGAGAAATGTTTGAAAGGGATATATGATTAGGTATTATTGTCATGACAGGAGTCCAGAATGAAGGATGCATAGTAGAGTGGACTCGGGGAAAGGACTGTATAACAATGAAAGAATTTTTCTTTTACTTTTCAAAGAGAAAAGTGAACTGGGGGATGGGAGTGGGATAGGGAGAAAGATGCAACAATGAATGAATGGAAATCCAAAGTCTCTGTAAACTTTCATTACAATTAATTAAAAAATTTAAAAAAAACCCCAAATTGCATTATTGTTAGGTACTCTCAACTTGGAATCAACTTGGTAGTACACAACAACAGGCCACCAGAACTCCCTGATATGAATTAAATAATCTCATAATTGTTGTTATTATGCAACCTGTTGGGATAATGTTGTTGTGATTATATACCATTCAGTTTGAACTGACTCATAGCAGGCCTTCCAATTTATTGCCTCTGAATATTCAGAGGCAATTAATCACAAGGGATGAGATTGTTCATCAATTTGTGTGGAGCAACTAGTGGTTTCATAATACATAACTTTTGGTTCTTAACAGCAAAACTTATCACTAAAACGAGAGATTTTTGCTTTTGTTATGTGCTATGACCCTTAGCAGCCATATGAACAATGGCTCTGAATCTTTCTTGAGCTAATCTCATCATGTCTGACACACTTGACCCCATTGTCATAGTCAGTCCACCTCATCTAGGGTCTTCCTCACCTGCACTGACATTTTATCCTTCCATGCATGATAAGCTTCTCCAATGGCTGATCCCTCCTGGCAACACGGTCAAAATATGTGTGTTGGAGCTTCAAAATCCTTACCTTCAAGGAGTAAACTTGTTTCACCCTCTCCAGGATAGAATTATTTATTCTCTTAGCAGTCCATGTTATGTCCAAGACTTTTCTTTAGCACAATAACTCAAAGACATTGAATCTTTTTTGTTTTCCTTAGTCATTGAACAACTCTTAAGTGCATAGCAAGGAATTTAGAAAATTATGGCCTGGACCAAGAGGCAGTCGTCAGAAGAGAGCAGGGCAAAACTGCATGGTTCAAAATTGGGAAGGGTGTACGCCAGGGAGGTGTCCTAATTCCATACCTTTTCAACCTGTATGCAGAGCAGATTATCCGAGAGGCTGGGCTCTATGAAGAGAAGCATGGCATTAAGATTGGTGGACGATCTATCAACAATCTGCGTTATGCAGATGACACAACCCTGCTCGCTGAAACTGAGGAGGACCTCATGCACTTACTACAGAGGGTCAAGGACTGCAGCTTTCAGTATGGACTGAGGCTCAATGTCAAGAAGACAAAAATTCTCTCCACTGGACCAATTGGTAGCATCAGGATGGATGGTGAAGAGATTGAGATTGTTCACAGCGTCAGTTTGCTCGGCTCCATGGTCAACACTCTTAGCACCAGTAGCCAGGAAATCAAAAAACGTATTGCGATGGGAAAGTCTGCAGTTAGGGACCTCTCTAAAGTACTTAAAAGCAACGGTGTCTCTCTGGAGACTAAGGTGCGCCTGATACAGGCCATGGCTTTTGCAATCACTTGTTATGCATCAGAGAGTTGGACAATGACTAGGGAGGATAGAAGGAGAATTGACGCCTTTGAGCTGTGGTGCTGGAGAAGAGTATTGAATGTACCATGGACTGCCAGGAAAACACACAGATTCATCCGAGAGAGGGTTAAACCAGGCTGCTCCTTGGAGGCAAGGATTCTGGGGCTTCATCTGACATACTTTGGACATGCTGTAAGGAGAGACAGGTCTTTAGAGAGGGACATCATGCTGGGCAGAGTGGAGGGACAGCGCAGGAGGGGAAGACCCTCTATGAGGTGGATTGATTCAGTGATGGGGGTAAACAGGATGGGTGTGTCAGAGGCAATGAGATTGGCACAGGATAGAGCACTGTTTAGGGCTTTTGTGCATAGGGTCGCTATGAGTCGCAAATGACTAGACGGCACATAACAACAACAACAACAACATGGCCTGGATCAAGCATTTCTTAGTCCCTAGACTGTTGTTCATAGGGTTACTATGAGTCCTACTTGATTGGGTGGTACTTAACAACTTACAACTAGTCCTTCTTTCTTAACCCTTCTTGCTTTCAGGGCATTATCCTTGGGCAAATGTTTGTTTCACCTTACATAATTGGTGATTATAAGGAGTGCTATTACTGGTCTATAGACCTACCTATTACTTGATTTTGGAAGCAGGAGTGATATCCACTTCCTAAATAACATGCTTCCAGAAACTCCATGAACTTCGATAAATGTCGATAGTTATAGAAAGACTTCTGGCCTTATGTTCATAGGGTCACTATGAGTAGCACTCAACTTGAAGGGAATCAAAACAACAAATGAGTTCCAATTACTTAATGTTTGCTGCCACACTTATCTTTTGATTGAAAGGAATTTGCATCATATCAATAACTCTTAAGAATCAATTTATGATGACCTCATACGTGGCAGAAGAGAATTACACTCCCACATAGTTTCAAGTGACCGTATTTTTTTGAAGGTATATCACAAGACCTTTCTCCTGAGGCATCTCTGAGTAGATTCAAATCTCCACCCTTTCAATTAGCAGCCAGGTGATTCTTTCCATCTTAAGAGGACTATGGAACCATGAGTATGGATGCAAAGCTGTATATCAATGTAATTCCTATTTTCAGCTCTTAATAACTAGAGGTACTAAAAATCTTTATAAATGTGTTTATTGGTCATTTATGTGTTTTCTTTGGATAATTGTCTTTTTTAAGTAATTTTTTCATTTTTTAATGAAATTATATGCCTTTTGGTTATTAAATAACAAGTAGTATTTTTAACACAATTTTCTAGTAATATCTATTATTTGGGAATGTTATTTCCCATTCTATGGGCTGAATTTTCAATTTCTTAATTGTATCTTCTGTAGCAGATTTTTAAAAAAATTTGTTAAAGTCAGATTCTATATATATAATTTGTTGTTAAGTTTTCTAATTTCACAGCATTGTACACTTAAGATGTCATTACAACATTTGTTAATTTTATCTCTTAATTTCAAGTCTTTTACCCATGTTATTTATTGTATATGCTGTGATATTAAGTTACTTGTGAATATTCTGTTGTCCAGATGTCATTTGCAAAATACCATTAACCACCCTGTCTCCAAACTGTGAATTACTGGGCATCCTGGTCAAGTATCAGTTGACTACAAGTGTAAGGAGCTACTTTTGGATTCTATTCTTTTGTTGTGTGTTCCAATAATCAAGTCAGTTTCATATTTTCTTGATTACTGTAATTTTATAATAATTTAGGAGACTCATTCTCTCTTGTTATTCTCTCGTTGTTCCAAAAGGGAGTTTTGTTGTTGTTATTTTCTTTTTGCTTTAATGATTAGTATATTTATCAGAGAAGCCATGTAGGTCTGGTAGACAGATTTATTTTCATTATTTCTTTTAAAGTTTATTAAAATTTTTATCCCTAAGTCAGCTTTATTTAGTTTACCAATTTCTAGGACTTTATCTATACTGTTTCGTTGCTGTTATTTTTATGTGCCATCGCATCGCTTGTGACTCACAGGGATCCTGCATACAAGAACGTTAAACGCTATTTTATCCTGTGCCAATCTAGCCATCTCAAATGCACTTATTCCCACCACTCCAGTCACAGAATCGATCCATCTCGTCGAAGGTCTTCCTCTCCTTCACAGCCCCTCCACTCTGCCAAACATGATGTCCCTCTCCAAGGACCAGTCCCTCTTTATAGCATGCCCAAAGTATGTCAGACGAAGCTTCAGAATCCTTGACTCCAAGGAGCATTCTGGCTTCATTTTCTCCAGGTCAAACCTGTTTGTTTTCCTAGCAGTCCATGGTATATTCAACACTCTTCTCCTGCACCACAGCTCAAAGGCATCAATTCTCTTTCTATCATCCCTATTCACTGTCTTACTCTCTGATGCATAGCACGTAATTGCAAAGACTATAGCCCGGATCAGGTGCACCTTAGTCTCCAGCTGGATGTCATTGCTCTTGAGTATTCTTGAGAGGTCCCTGACAGCTGACATTCCCAATGCAATTTGTCTCTTGACTTCCTGGCTGCTGTGAGTGTTGACTGTGGAGCCAAGTAAACTAACACCATCCATACTGATGCTGCCAATTGGCCCAGTGGTGAGAATCTTTGTATTCTTGATGTTGAGCTTTAGTCCATATAGGAGGCTGCAGTCCTTGGCCTTCTGCAGCAAGTGCTTCAGGTCCTCCTCAGTTTCAGCAAGCAGGGTTGTGTCATCTGCATAATGCAGGCTGTTGATGACTCTTCCACCTATCCTGATATACTATTTAAGTTGTTTAATTTGTTTTATACATTTTATTTGCACATGGTTCAAATATACCAGCTGGTCCTTAGAAGAAGGATGTGAACAATCTCCCCCTGTGCAATTAATAGACTCTGAAAACCCTGTGAAGGGTCAACTAAGGGTTGGTTCTGAGTTGATGGTGCAACAACAATAATAGCAATTTATTTACAGTATTCTAATACTTTAAATTTCTAGAAGATATTTCCTTTTATCTAATTCAAAATTATTAAGTTGCTTCCTTTTTTTCTTGGTCTGTTTTACAGAAGATATGTCAAATTTGTTGATCTTTTCACTGACTGAATCAATTTTTAGTAGTTATTTTTCTCTTATTTTTGATTCTCAATTCTTATCTTCTCTAATATTTATTATTTGAATCTTTTTCATGTTTCATATTTATTTTATATTAAAGTGAATGGTTAATTTTATAATATCATATCTTTACTTTTTCTAATGTAATAATTTTAAGCTATTAACACATAAACATTTTTTTGCAAACAATCTCTGAAGTTCTAAAGAGTAAGGATATTACATGATGCCACTGTTGTAGAATGGGACTGTCCTTGGGGTTGGGGAGAGACTGAGTAAGATGGGTTCAATAATGTATACTGCACTGAAACAGAGGAGGGAGAAAACTGTTTAAAAGAGATATATAACTAGGTATTTCTGTCATCACAGGAGACTAGAGCGAGGGCTACATGGTGGAGGGGACCTGGGGGAGGGTTTGTAAAACAATGAAAGAATCTTTTCTTTTACTTTTCCATAATTTTTGACTCATGTACTTATAACTTGTTAGTCAAATTTGTGTCTTCTAGGTTGCAACACCCCCATGATACATCTTCAAGGATATGTACATGGACAGCCAAGCACAATCAATAAGAGTGCATCTAAATTCCAAAATCAATCTCCATAATAGTCTATGTGTTTCCTACTGCCAAAGGGGCCCTTTAGAGTAGTGAGAGAAGATCTTCACCCTGAAACCCACAGCGTCCCTTTTCAGCAGGAAGTAGCTAAGAGAATACGCCATCCCCTTTCCCTTATGACTCAGGGTGAAGTCTCTCTCAGAGAGGAGTGATAGGGAATGGCAAAGGACACACTGACAAAGAAGATCAATCAGAACTGGCTTTGACAAGCACTGTGGCATTTGGACAAGAACAAACTGGGAGGAGGGTAGAGAGAATAGTGCAACAATGAATGAATGGAAACCCAAAATCTCTGTAAATGTTTATGAAAATTAATAAAATATAATTATAGGAAAAAAAAGAGTAAGGATATCACTTTAATGACTAAAATGCACATAGCCCAGTTTGTGCCATTTTAAGTTGCTTTATATGCATGTAAAAATTGGAGGAGGACTTACTGAGACTGAAGAAGAATTGATGCCTAAGAATTGTGTTAGTGAAAAATATTAAATATATCATGTACTGTTAAAAGAAACAGAAAATTTATCTTAGAAGAAATTGAGTCAGAGATTGTGAGGAGGGTTCAGGATACTGGTTTCAATTTTATCTTCAATATTGTCATTTTTCGCTTCAAGTATTTGGATCTCTGTGTAACATGCATATATATTTGCAATTAACTTTTTTTTCTGGATTAATCCTTTTATCATTATCAGAGATTCCTCTTTATTTCAAATAATATGCTTTATTATATTTTATGTGATAGTCATTTCATGTTTCTGTGGTAATTCTTTGAATGATATTCATATATTATTTATATACTTCTCAGTATGTATCTTTTATTCTAATGTATGCTCATTTTATGTAATATATATTGTTGTTGTTGTTATGTGGTCTTTTTCCAAAGAGAGAGACAGACAGAGAGAGACAGAGACATAGAGAGAGAGAGAGAGATACAGACAGAGAGAGAGAGAGAGAGAGGAGAGCTCATTGCTCTTGAGTGGAATTTGATTCATGGTGACCAGTTATCAAGTTTCTTAGACTACAGATCTTTACTTGAAGAAATCGCCAGTGTGTTTCCAAAATGGCAGCAGCGAAGGATGTGAATACTCAGAGTGGCACCAACAGCAGCGCCAGAAAGAAGTGCTTGAAATGAAAAAATGGAATGCAGTAGTCTTGTGCAGCTGGGATATTGTCGTTGATAACTGTGCCGTCATCCAGAACCACATTATATTTGCACAGAATGTCAAGCTAGCCACTTGAAAGAGTGCACCTTTGCATGGGGATTTTGTAACCACTCCTCATTTCCACTGCATTTCTCGCTGGCTCAAAACACGAGTGTGTCCATTGGACAACAGAGAGAGGGGATTCAAAAAGGACGGATGGTAGAAAAAGTGAATTCTCCACTCAAATGTAACTGTTTTGTTATTCATTTAGTGACTTGCCCTCCTATTCCTTAATTATCAATTAGATAGGAGACTGCGTCTTTTCTCCTTGTCTTTAGGTTTATTGTGTCATAGAACCATATTATATTATGTGTCAAATAATGTAATTTGAGTTCTTTAAAAAAAAAAAAAATAAGTTTCCCACCTTTCTTCCCTGGAGTGACTGCTAGATTTGAACTGCATATTATTAGAGTTGGCAGCATAATTCATACTATGCCTATATGTCACTAGAGTTTTCTCTCTGTCTCTATCTTTCTTTCTCTCTCTCTCTTGATAGATCAGACAGATAGATGACAGACAGATAGATCTCTCTCTTTCTCCATATCTTTGCATAGAGTGGTCATTGACAGCAGAGTTTCGCAAAGCAATGCATCTTTTGATTTCTCAAGCTGCTACTGTGGGTGGTGATCACAGATCCAAGTAAAATTAAATCCTTGACATAAATCATTTCTTTATCTTGATGTTACCTCCAGTGCTATCATGATATTAGTCTTGTGGTTAAGATTTTTTATTTCTTGATGCTAGGAAATAAAAACTGTTTTAATATAGGCTATTTGCATTTCAGTGTGATGCCTCTGAAGATACTCTACAGGTAAAGCTTTAGATACGCACAGTCATTCTGAGATTGTAAGTTTTTAGCAGGACTTGCTCTCTCCTTGATCTCTCTGTTAAGCTGTATACCTCTCTTTAGATCATATCCAGAGTTTAGCTTTCTGTAATTAACATCTGATTGCTCTATTGTTTCAGAAATACCCTGGAGCATAAATTGCTCCACATTCTAATCCAATTTCACTTTAGCCCTTTGCAGGAGTCATCGCTAAGGGTAATCTTTGAAGTCTGCTCTGGGTCTAGGAGGATTCTTATTTATTACCTGAATCTCTTATATTCTCTCTGTTAAACCAGTTGGCTTGCAGTTTAATTTGTTGTTTTTTTTTAAATTTGATTACAATAAATAATTACGATATAATAGAATAAAATAATACAAAATTATTTCATATAACACTTTAGATTTTCCAAGGAAAGTATAGAAACAAACTTAGAGGTCATAGAAGAAGTGAATACCTTATATAAACTATGGCATCACGGAGTAAAGAAAGAATATACCCTCCTTACTACCAAATACAAATATTAATTATAAACTAATTTTCTATTTTCATGTTTTATATAATGCTTCTCTAACAACAAATGGTTAAAAGTATTCTATAAACAGAAGATTCAGATTTTATTTTTCCCATATGAATTATCAAATGGCCAAGGTCAAATTATATTTTAGAAATAAATGTTATATCATTTATGTGAGTTTATAATATATTGACAATGATATGTAAGCTGAAAACAGGAGTTTCAAATCTACCAACTGCTCTGAGGGAGAAGGGTGGGCAGACATGTACGTGGGGATTAACTGCTTCTGAGAACCTACTGGAGGGTCAGTTATGAGTCTTTTCTGACTCAATGGTACCCAACAACAACGAAAACAAATGTAAAATTAGTGTAAGAGCTAGGTTGCTATGATTCCAAATAGAATCAAAGGCAGTCCAATTGATTTCATGGCCTAGTGGTAAGAACCTGGGCTGCAATAACAAATGCACCTGGTGTCAATCCACCACTGCTCTGCTGAAGAAGCATGGACAATCTCCTCTCCAAATGCCTCTGTAAACCCACTGAAAGTTCAGCTATGGGTTGGTCCTGACTTGAAGATACTAAACAACAATCTAGGATGGGACCACACACACACACAACAAAAACAAACAAACAAAAAAAAAACTCTGCACTGCAATCGTGGCATTCACTTCCTAAACAACATGCCTCTGGAAACTTTACAAACTTTAAGAAACAATGGTAATTATAGAAAGACTTCAGGTCTTTTGTTCATAGGGCCACTATGAGTCGTGCTCAACTTGACAGCAATCAACAGGAACAATCTCAAAGGCACAAGGTTCATTTCTGACTCGAAGACAAACAACAACAATGTGAAAGACAAGTTGGACAAAGCAGGAGAAAGTTGGGGAATTTTATGATTTGCATCATTGGAAGACCAATGAAGGAACAGCAATGAATCAGTTCTGATTTGATGGTAATGAGGATTTTGGGGTTTGCGGGGTTGGGTTTGTTTTGTTGTTGTTGTTTTTCAGTTTGATTTTGTAGGGGCTGGAGTGAAGAGGATTTGACAAAATACAAATCCTACAAGGAATCTACATTTGTGTTTGCCACAGACTGTGATTCTTTTAAATTAAAGGATCTTTGAATGACTTTCATTGATGGCATGCTATTACTCTCTCTGCTTAAGGATTAATTAGAGCATGTTCCAATAAAAACATCCAGCATGAATACATGGAACCAGATCAGGTTCTGTGTGCTGCACCTTCTTAGATGGTAAGCAGTACCTTCCTTCAATGGATGCACATTGCTTATGTTTTTAGAACTATTAAACTAGGATAATTACAGAACAATCTAGACAATGTTCAATAGCCCATGCAGATGCCTGACAGGGCATGTTGTCTCTTAATTAGGAATTTGAATGCCTAATGCTTGTATATTAACTGAAATAATTGGATAGATGTTTTGCATTTTCCTCACTTTACTGATATCAAATAGCTAAACTAGCTAAAATTTCGTATCTTAAAAAGAAAAAGAGATTGATATATAGTTAGATGGATTCTATTATATAGGAGCAAAAGATATGTTTACATATTTTAGCAGATGTTCTTTTTAATAAATTATGTTTGCATTTCTAGCCAATACACAGAGTATGTTTTAAAAATTTTACAGATTTTAATACATGCTATATACTACTTCCTGTTACTATAGGAAATATAAGTTGAGCATTTCATTTTTCTTTAAAAAATCTGTTACAATTAGGTCATATAAATACTCTGCATTTTATTTGACATGTATGCCACTAATACAGTATAAACACATACATTGCTTATCTTTAAAATGTTTTATAAATTAATATTCATTCACAACTATTAATATCAAAGCTGCTGTTAAAAACAAATGTTTTATATTAGGAATGCACATATTCATTTGCATAAACATTTTTAATAAAAGATATTTTGATGTGCAGAAGTTTGCAGATATTTTATGGAAATTAGATAATATTGAACAGAAATACATTTGAGCCATATTGTATCACTTTAATATTTTAAAGGGTGGAATATTTTGTCATATATGATTCAAAGTAAAGGACCTTGCATAGAAGTGAATAGATATTTTATATTTTGACACATTTCCCCCAAATACATACTGGTTATGGGTAATATTTTATGCATAAAACAAAAATAATTTTTATGAGCCATATATTGTATATGCTGTTATATGTACAAACAGATTAATGCCAATTAAATACAAAAACAATTGCCTCCTTGGATTCAAAGACTTAAAGAAATAGAAATTTAGCTTTTTAAAAAATAGCATTCAGAATGATCTATATTAATTTATCTCGATTTTAAAGAAAAAATATGAAGTTAGTCTGACACTACAAAGCTGTGGTATATACAAATGTTTAATATCAGACAAAGATATGAATATTAGCTTTTATCTAAACCATACATATTATTCCATACTAAATGAATGTGATAGGGTGAAAAATAGAGCATAGATGTTGCGTGAAATAAATAAGTAAAAATAACCCAGAACTATAATTCAAAAGGTGAACCCTCCTTCCAAGGAAAAATGTAAAATCATAAACTATGCTATTAATTTTCTGTTATAATTCAGAATTCAGACACTCTATTTTTAAGCCATAAATCATCCCTACTATTTTTGCATTTTATTTTGCCATTTTAAAATCATAAAACTCATATTGATATGTTAGACTGATTTAAATAATATATCAACTCTTCCCTTGTCATTTTTGTGGGAATATATTTGATGAATAATGCACATACTGGCTTATATTTGGAAAGAAAAGATATACATCATAATGAAAAAGTAACAACAAACTTATTAATAGAACAGGAAATGTTCAATGCTTAACAATCATCCCTCTAAAACACAACAACAAAAAAATTGAATTATTTTAATGTATTCAACAGTACCTTAGTGACACTTTAGATGCCATCTGTCATTACATGCTTATTATGTTGCTGAAATAGAATTATGAGATTTTGCTGACAATTACTGTAGAACATAGTATGTCACATTTTTCTTTGTAGAAGGAGGGAATGTATTTCATTTCCCTTCAATGTACAGATAGACAAAATAAAAACAAAAAGAAAGTTGAATATATGTCATATTGAGATTGAAATAAGAAATCACAACATGACTTGTAAGAGAGATACTCAGAAACACATTCTTCTTTATCGCTTCTTCCTTTCACCATCTTTTTTAATGAATATACTTTTATTTACAGGAATTTAGAGAAATATATTTTTAATTCAGAATACCCTTTGTTACCAAGCAATAAATCCTTTTGGAATGGAAATTTACAGAAAGAATTATTTACAGGAATCAAGTGTAATTACATCTAATTCATGCTGCAGCTGCTTATAATTGTAGTTTTCCCCAGGACCTTTCCCCACTTAATAACCAACTGAGAATTGCTTCTTTGCAAATGGTTAATCGGAATAATAATTTTTCTATAACAAGATGTGATGGCATTAAATGATTTGCATGAAATCCTTTTATGAAAAAGGCAGATGAAAAGATAACTTTTGCTTGATAGCAAAAAATTTAAAAATATTAAGTTGTAGAACAGTGTATACCTTAGAAGAGTTCAAAATGTAACTGAGGGATTAAAACAGCCCAATTCTACATATAAACAAGTGGATAACACTTGTATGTATTACAGTGCAGTCATTTTTATAAGTACAAGAAAACTTTCCTTCACAGAAAAAAATTAAAGCTAGAATTTCTTCTATGTAATGCAGGATCTATTTCATATTTATGCCCTTGGGGTTCTAAAATACCATATTATGTAGTAAAAATACAAGATTTGCAACTATTCAGAATGCAATATAATCTCCAGTGCTAATACTCGGTGATGTAGGTACAAATTTCTGATCTAGAAAGAAAGTATTCAACATTTCTGAGGTTTCCTCTAGTGCAAAAATGAGGGTAAGTATTTATCCCCTTATTGTTTTAAAGGTTTTCAGGTAACTTACAAGAAAGTTAAACTTGTACCTAGGCAGCCCAAAATTATTTTGATGGAGGAATTGAATAAGTAGATAGGTAGATTTAACTTTGTTAACTGCTGAGCACTAGACTTAAATTATAATAATATTCATAAGATTACTATTACATCTTTATATGTAATTCTTGTGGAAGTTTTCTTTACTTAGGAAATATATGGGGTTATTGTTATTTACATAAAGTTAAAGCTGATTCAGAGTGGACCCTCCAGTGAATTTTCAGAGGTTATAAATTGCATGGAAGGAATTTACCTTACTTTCTTCTATGGAACAGCTAGTAGGTTTTGGAGCTCCCCAATTAAAACAAGCTTGGAAGCAGAAGAATGGCATCCACTTCCAAAATAGCTTGCCTCCAGAAACTCTATGAACGTGGAGAAACAATGAAAGGTTATACAAGTGTTCAGGTCTTTCGTTTATAAGGTTGCTATGAGTTGTCGTTGATGACTCAAAGACACCTAACAACAACACCTTTGTTTAGGCAGCAAGAAGATAAGAAAATTCTTATCACTTGGGCCATTAGAACCCCCACTGAGATAGATTGAGTGACTGCAGCAATGGGCTCAAGTGTGTGAGATTATGAAGATAGCACAGGATGGACAAGGTTCAAGTTTTTTGTTCATTAAGAATCATATTCAACAACATCGAAAAATAGCAACAGGCCATCAGAGATCCCTGGTTTGTTGGGGAAAATGTGTAGTTACTCAAGGGAGGGTGAAATGGATATATAGTTCTATCACCATTAGGGGGATGATAACACTATTTGATACCTACTTAGGCTAGATGTCTACTAAAAGAATATGTATACTTTGACATTGAATTTAGTAAGAAATGCAAAGGGTATACACTGAAATCCTCAATGAACTACACCTGCTGATGTGCTTATTCTTGACTCTATATTTCATATTAAAAAAAAAAAAAACAAACACAAAAAACAACAGAACAGAATGAAATTACTTCCATGTAACTTCCAAAGCCTGTAGCTTCCTCTTGATACTTGGAGAAACCTTACATTTTGAGTTACCAGACATCACACAAAGGGCTCAACTACTTTTAGGTAAATGTGCATCTCCTAGACCTGACACTATCAAGAAAAGACCTTGATCACAAGATGGCAGAATGAACAGAGGGCTCATTTATTATTCTCAGTACTCTGGAGAGGTCCCTGACAGCAGATTTTCCCAGTGCAACTCATCTTTTGATTTCCTGACTGCTGGTGTTAAGAGTGTTGATTGTGGAGCCGAGCAAGCTATAATTGCTAACCCCTCAATCTTTTCTCCATCCATCATGGTGCTGCCAATTGGCCCAGTGGTGAGAATCTTTGTCTCCTTAATGTTGAACTTCAGTCCATATTGAACACTACAGTCCTTGACCTTCTGCAAGCAAGTGCTTCAGGTCTTCTTCAGTTTTAGCAAGTAAGGTTGTGTCATCTGCATATCATAGATTGTTGATGAGTATTCCTCCAATCTTGATGCCACATTCTTCTTCATAAAGCCCTGCTTCCTGAATGATCTGTTTAGGAAATAGAAGAAAGAAGTTAATTCAAGGAAGCTCTAAACTGATATTTTTAAGTGGTGCAAATTAGATGAGAGTTTGTGGACCTCCCAATTGGGAAAGAATAACGCAAGACTGTGATATAGAGTCCGTGAGAGAATATTGTTGAGCCTTGCTGATACTTGAGATTGATAAGCATTATTAAGACCAGAAAGACAAGAAAGGATGTTGGGCTAAGGGAATGGGCTGAGCTAATGGAGTAGAACAAAAGCAAGTGTCATACAGTGGGACACTGTGGAAGAGTCTTTGTCAGGACAGACAACAATGAACAAAAGTTATTACAGAATTGTCAAACTCCACTAAAATGATATTAAAATTTACATTAAAATCTTACTTATTCACTTATTGCCATTAAATCAGAATTGACTCATAGCTGACCCTATGTACAACAGCCCTAAACTCTGCTTTTTCCTGTGTCAATTGCACCATCTCTGACACACCCATCCCGATTACCCCAGTCACTGAATCAATCCACCTCATAGAGGGCCTTCCCCTTCTGCGCTGTCCCTCCATCCTACCAAGCATGATGTCCCTCTCCAAGGACCTGTCTCTCCTTATAACATGTCCAAAGTATGTTAGACAGAGCCTTAGAATCCTTGCCTCCAAGGAGCAACCTGGTTTGACACTTTCCAGGATGAATCTGTTTGTTTTCCTAGCAGTCCATGATACCCTCAATACTCTTCGCCAGCACCACAGCTCAAAGGCATCAATTCTCCTTCTATCCTCCTTAGTCATTTTCCAACTCTCTGATGCATGACAAGTGATAGCAAAGACCATGGCCTGTATCAGACACGCCTTAGTCTTCAAAGAGACACCGTTGCTCTTCAGTACTTTGGAGAATTCCCTAACAGCAGACTTTCTCTGGCAATACGTTTTTCTAATTTCCTCGCCGCTGGTGGATTAAAAAAAAAAAATACAGGGAGGTGAGAGAACTTCGAGTTAATAGTGAAACTCCTTAAAGATTATACCACTAGAATATCTATGTCCTGCAAAATCCACACTTTCTCAACTAGCTCATAATCCTTTGCTGTCATGTTGGAACCAACTCATAGATTACCTTGCAATAGATTTTCAGAGATAGTAAATCACACAGGAGATATTTACCCATCTTTCTCCTGCATTTTGGTTGGCACAATAACTCAAATCCACGCAGAATTCCTGAATAAGCACTAGAAGAAAAATGCAGATACAAATGTCCTGTAGTGGTTACCAGAAAAAAAACCCAAAAAATGAAACCACTGCCATTGTGTCAATTCTGACTCACAATGTTTTTGAGGTTGGAGTGGAGCTATGGGAGGAGTTCTCAGACTTGTGCATATTTTCAGAGATGGACCACCATATCTTTGTTGCACAGAATTGCTGATGAGTGCATACTGTACTAATTTTGTTGGCAATGCACGCATGGCCCCTGCACTCCAGGATATCTAATAAAAAATCTCCCAGTAAAAAAATCCAATTACAAAATTTTAAGGAAAAAACAAAAAGACAAAGATCAAAATGCCTCAAGTTCAACAGAAATTAGTAAAATCACAAGAGAAGGACCAGTCAAAAGTAAAATTTGAAGAAGGGAAATGTTGTTTTAAAAAATCAGAATAATAAGTGAAAATGAAACAAAAAACAAACTAGCAAAGATCAAGGGGAAATTTTGAAGAACAAATTCAGAAACTCAAAATGGAAATGGAAAAAAATCAACAGAGGGAGAGAGATGGAGAAAGAAGTATGTAACTATTGAAATTTTAAAATGTGACATGTGAGAAAAAATCAAGAATAAGCATTCTATAACAAGAGTGAACAGATAGAAGACACATTAAATAAAGTAGAAATTAAAATAACAAGCTTGTCAAGTCTCAAGGAAAACAATAAAAAAGAACAAAGAAAATGGAACAAAATAAAAAGACAGTAATTAGATTAAATTAAGGAATATAATATTAAAATTATTGAAATAGCATAGCATTATGACAACGATAAAGAAATCTCTAGATTATTTTCCAAGAAATGATTAGAGAAGACTTTTCAATTTTACACAGAAAATTAAGCCTCAAGTAAAGAACTCTACATGAACTCTAACTAGAAGAGATAATCAAGACATCATCTCTGTGAAATATTTATTTTATTAATTTTAATAATCAATAGTCTTCGCAATCACCTGTTATGCATCAGAGAGTTGGACAATGACCAAGGAGGATAGAAGGAGAACTGATGCCTTTGAGCTGTGGTGCTGGAGAAGAGTACTGAGAATACCATGGACTGCTAGGAAAACAAATAGATTTGTCCTGGAGAGGGTTAAACCGGGTGGCTCCTTGGAGGCAAGGATTCTGAGGCTCCGTCTAACTTACTTCGGACATGTAGTGAGGAGAGACCGGTCCTTGGAGAGGGACATCATGCTTGGGAGGGTGGAGGGACGGCGCAGGAGAGGATTGATTCAGTGACTGGGATAATTGGGATGGGAGTGTCAGAGACAGTGCGATTGGCACAGGACAGAGCGGAGTTTAGGGCTGTTGTACATAGGGTCGCTATGAGTCGCAGGCGACTCAATGGCACATAATAACAACAACAATTTTAAGTTATTATTTTTTGAGTTTTATCATCTTTGCTTTTTTCTTTTAATCTTGTATTTGTTTGCATCTGGCTATAACCTTATGCAATAAATCTATTCTTGATATACTCTTTCCTTTCTCATTTATATTGATGTGTCTTAATATCTATATAAAGTCTGAATTTAGTAAATTTATTTTGTGAATTTTTACAATGTATTTTTTCAGGATTTATTGCTGTGATTATTCATTGAATATATTATCTATATTTTTTAAAAATAAAATTATATTTTGTGACTTTAACGAATGTTTACAGAGACATTTGACTTTCATTCATTTATTGTTGAACATTTTATATCCTCTCCTTTCCTTCCCCCTTCCCCAATTCATTTTTAGAAACATTTATTCATTTTTGTACAATTACCTACTTCCCCACCCCACCCCCCACCTCCGCATAGTCCTATTTACAATAATATCTCTCTTATTTGGGGATGTTGTCATATATATAATGCATAATCATATATTCCTTTTAAATAGTTCTTTCTTTAATCTGTTCTAATGCAATGGTCATTATCGCTCCACACTTATCCTGTTCTCCTCGACCCCCACCCCTTGTCAGATCTGTTTTATAACAGAAGTGCTAAGCAGTATTTGTTCTTTTGTGAAATATTTCACTTAGAACGATATGCCCCACGGTCCCCTATGTTGTGTAATGTTTTAAAAGTTCAATGTTTTTCAGTGCTGCATAATATTCCATGTTATAAATACACTATAGTTTTTCTATCTATTCATTTTTTGATAGTCACTTGGATTGCTTCTATCTCTTTGATGTTATAAATAATGCAACAATAAACATTGATGTGCATAAAGAGTTTGGATGACAATTATGGTTTTTAGTGTATATTCCCAGTAGTGGGAAATTGCTGGGTCAAATGATATTTTGATTTCCAACTTTTTGAGAAAGTGCTACAACACCTTCCATAGTGGTTGTTTCATTTTTACTCCTGCCAGCAATGGATAAGGATTCCAAACTTTCCACAACCTCCCAAGTGTTTATTGTTTGCTGTTCTGTTGAGCTTTGCTATTGTTACTGGGGTAAGATGATATCTCAAAGTTGTTTTATTTGAATCTCTCTGATAGCTAGGGATTTTGAACATTTATTCATGTGTTTGTTTGCCACTTAATGTCTTCTGTGGTGGAGCATCTATACATATCCTGTGCTCATTTTGTGACTACATTGTTTATGGTGTTCTTGTTAAAGTGCTGGTCTATTCTACAAATGTTAGATATAAGTCCCTTATCAGATATATCATTACTGAGTATTTTTCCAGTCTGTGACTTTCCTTTTTACCCTGTTGAGGAAGTTTTTTGATGAGCTTTGAGTTTTGATTCTTAGAAGGTCCTATTTATCTATTTTGTTCTCTCCTGGTTGTAGGTTTTTCATTATGTTTAAAAGATTGTTCATGGTGTGAATTAGGGCTTCTAGAGTTCTTTCAATCTGTTCTTTAATGAAATTTACAGTATTTGGTTTTAGTCCTAGGTCCTTGATCCACCTTAAATTGATTTTTTTTTATATGGTGTGAGTTGTGTGTTTTTCTGGAGTTTTCTACAGATAGTTTTCCAATTTCACCAACACCGTTGTTTAAAAAGGCTCTCGTTTCCTCACTTATTTTGTCTTCTTGTCAAAAAAAAATCATTTCAGCATATGCAGATGAGCTAATTCCTATGTTCTCAGTTCTAGTCCATTGATCTATGTATCTGTCACTGTACCAATGCTGTCTTGACTACCAGAGCTGTGTAGTATGAAATCAGGTAGTGTGATGCTTCCTATCTTGTGTCTCTTTTTTAGGAATGCTTTGCTTATCTGGAGGTTCTTTCCATTCCAAATAAAATTAGAAATTACATTTTCTATCTGATTGAAGAATGGAATTAGTATCTGAATTGGATTGCATTTAACTTGTAGATTGCCTTTGGTAAATTGTCATTTTAATGATACTGAGTCTCATTTTTCCATTTCTCCAGGTCTCTTGTTGCTTCTTGTAATGTTTTGTAATTTTCTTTGTATAGGTGTTTTTTGTCTCTAGTTACATTTTTCCCCAAGTATTGAATCTTATGATTAGCTATTTTTATGGGTACTGTTTTTCTTAGCTCTTTTTTTGTGTTCTTTTGTCATTCTAGAGAAAGGCAACTGATTTTTGTATGTTCATCTTGTATCCTGCCACTTTGCTTAATTGGTGACTATGTCCAGTAGTTTTCTCACTGTCTTTAGAGTTCTGTAAGTGTACTATGTGGCATTAAGATTTGAGCATGACTCATCAACACCTTGGGTTATTCAGATGACAAAGCCTTGCTTACCAAAACTGAGGAGTACCTGAAGTATTTGTTGCAGAAGATTGAAGCTCAACATCAAGAAAAACAAAGATTCTCATCATTGAGCTGATTTGCAGCATCATGATAGATAGTAAAGAAATTGAGATTGTTAACAGAGTCCATTTTCTTGACTCTACAATCAACACTCTTGGTATTAGCAGCCAGGAAACCAAAAGACGAACTGCATGGGGAAAATCCCCAGAGTCCCCATGAGCAACAATGTCAGACTGGAGACTAAGGTGCACCTGATCTAGGACATGTTCTTCACAATTACTTGCTATGCATCAGAAAGCTGGAAAATTACTAAGTATAATACAAGGAAAACTGATGCCTTTGAGCTGTTGTACTGGAGAAAAGCTGAATATACCATGGACTCTTTGCCCTAAAAATGGTGAAACTAGGATGTTCCTTGGAGGCAGAGATTCTGAAGCTGCTTCTCATATACTTTGGGCATGCTGCAAGGAAAGAGCAATCCTTGGAGAGGGCTGTTGTACATAGGGTCGCTGTGAGTTGCAAGTGACTCGATGGCACATAACAACAACAACGCCAACATTTTAGAAATCATGCTTTTTTTTATAAATATTCAAGAAGCTGGACTCTATGAAGCATAGGCTTCTCAACAGCCTGTGTTAGACAGATGACACGAATTTGAATGCTGAAAGTAAAAAAGACAAACACTTGTGGCAGAATGTCAAAGACTATGACCTTCAATATGGTTACAACTCAATAGATGGGGAAAAGATTGAAACTTCCAACAAATTCAACTTATTGAATTAATAATCAACATACCTGGTAGGAACTAGCAGTCAGGAGATCAAGAGACAGAGTGCACTGAGAAAATCTGCAGTTAAGGACTTCCTTATATTACTGAGGAGAAAAGATGCTAGTTTTGAAGACTCAGGTATGCCTGATTCAGACCATTGCCTTTTCAATTACTTGCTATGCATCTGAGAGATGCACAATGAATAAGGATGACAGAAGAAGAATTGATGCCTTTGAATTATGGTGTTGGAGAAGATTTCTGAATAACCCAAGAACTTCCAGAAGAACAAACAGATAGGTCTTGAAGAGAGTGCAGTCAGAGTGCTCCTTGGGAACAAAGATGACAAAGCTTTACCTCACATACTTTGGACATGTTTTTAGAGGAGACTTCCTTGTAGAGAGACACCATACTTGGAAAAGTGGAGAAGCAATGAAAGAGAGGAAGACTCTCAACCAGATGAACTGACACAGTTAGTATTACAATGGGCATCAGTATAGTAGGGAGGATGAGGACGGCACAGGATAGATAGGACAGGGTTCAGATCTGTTGATATTTGAGGTATGAGTCATATTTGACTTGATGCCACCTAACAAAACAACAACTACAACAAAATTAAGTGAACAATTAATAAAAATTAATTAATAGTGAAAAGAAATTGCATATTTGGTAAAAATACGTGAGACTTGCTTGATTTCAGTATTTGCTTTACTGAGGTGGTCGGCATTTGAACAAGAATATCTCAGAATTATCCATGCTGTTGGGTCAAGTACAACTAATGGTGACCCTGTGAACAATTGACCTGAACCTTACTGTATTCTATGCCATCTTCATCATCTCTGACACACTAGAGCCTGTTGATACAGTAATTGTATCAGCCCATCTCGTTGGATGTCTTCCTCTCCTTCACTGATCTTCTATCTTCCAAGCATAATAACCCTTTCCCAGGAAAAGCATCGTCTAGTTACATGTCCAAAATATGAAAGATGAAATTTGCAGTCTGTCTCCAAGGAGAACTTTGGCTGTACTTTTTCCAAAATATATCCATTTGTTGTTTTGGCAATCCATGGGGTGCTATGCAGTACTCTTACCCAACACCACAACTCTATAAGAAGAATTAATTCATTGTCCATCTCTCTGATGTGTAGCAAATGATTGAGAAGACCATGGAAAGAATAAAACACATCTTAGTCTTCAAACTGACACCGTTTCTGTTCAACATTTTGTATGGCTCCCTCATAGTGAACTTGCACAGTGCAACACATCTCCTAAATTTCTGACTGCTGGTACCAATGGTGTTGACTGTTGATCCAAGGAAGATGAAATAATTGACATCTTCAATCCTTTCTCCATTTGTCATGATGTTGACTGTTGGTCCTGTGGTGAGGACCTTTGTTTTATTGATGTTGAGATGTTATCTTTATTGAAGGCTGTAGTCCTAGAGCAAAGAGTGTTTCATATCCTCCTCACTTTCAGCAAGCAAAGTCTTGTCATCTGCATAATACAGGTTTGTTGATGAGACTTTCTTGAATCCTGATGTCACATTCTTCATAGAGTTCAACTTCATTAATTATTTGCTCAGCATACAGATTGAATAGGTATGGAGAAAGGATAGACTGCTAACATACACCTTTCCTGATTTTAAATCATGAAGTGTTCACACTCTCAACTCAGAAAACAGCTTCCTAGTCAAGGTATTGGCACAATTAAATGTTACACTCTTAAAAAAATGGGTTCCAGTGCAATTTTCAGAGTCTCTTCTGACATCCATTTTGGTCTTTACTTCTTCCTTTCTCTTCTTAATGATGTTTTGTTTCCTTCTTGGATGATGTCTTGATGTCATCTTGTAATTCATCTGGTATTCGATTATTAGTGTTCAATATCTAAAACCTAATCTTGAAATGGTTTTAAATTTAGGTGGGATTGACTCAAGGTCTTATTTTGGCTCTTGTGAACTTGTTTTGTTTTTTGTCGTCTTCCACTTAAACTTGCACATGAAAAAATTAATAGTCTATTTAATATGAATTGAAGTTTAACATCAAGAAAACAAAGATACTAACCACTGGGATGATAGGCAGCATTATGATAGATGGTGAAGAGACTGAGATTGTTAACAGCTTTAGTTTACTTGACTCCACAATCAATACTCTTGGTATCAGCAGCCAGGAAATCAAGAGATGAATTGATTCATTGGGAAAATCAGCTGTCAGGGACCTTTCCAGAGTACTGAAGAGCAACGACGTCAGGAGACTAAAGTGTTCACAATTGCTTGGCTTGCTATGAGTCAGAGAGCTGGACAATGACTAGGGATTATATAAAGAGAATTGAGGACTTTGAGTGGTGGTGCTGGAGAAGAGTGTTGGATATACCATGGACTGCTAGGAAAACAAACAGGTTCATCCTAGAGAGGGTAAGAGCAGGCTGCTTCTTGGAAGAAAGAATTTTGAGGATTCATCTGACATTCTTTGGGCATGTTGCAAGGTGGGACCAGTCCTTGGAGAGGGATATCTTGTCTGGAAGAAAGGAGGAATAGAGAAAGAGGAAGATCATGATCGATGAGACTGATCCAATAACAGGGTAATGAAGGTAGATATATTAGAGACAGTAAAGTTGTCACAGGATAGGGCAGGTTTCAGGGCTATTGTAAAGAGAGTTGCTAGGAGTCACAGGTGACTCAACCACAACAGCAACAACATTCCACTGTCAACACCTGGCCTGGTTTTAACTGATGATATTAAGTTACATAGTGATTATATCCACAGATGTAATCAATCTGATTCCTGTGTATTTCAAGACAAATTGTGTTAAGGAAGTCTGCTGTCAAGGACCTCTCCAAGCTGCTTTGGAGCAGTTACGTTAAAGACTACGGTGCATCTGATTAAAACCGGGTTGCTTTGTTTGTTTTCAGTTAATTCCTATGCATTTGAAAGATGAAAAGTAAACATTGATTAAGAATGAAAGATTAATCAATGATTTTGTGCTGTGGTGTTGGAGAAAAGTACTGATTATCCCGTGGACTTCCAAAGAACAAACAAATCTCTCTTGGAGAAGGTGCAATCAGATTGCTGCTAAGAGATAAAAGGATAGTGAAAGTTCATCTCATATGCTTTGTGCATGTTGTGAGAAGACCCTTGTCCTTGAAACAGGACATCATACTTGGAAGAGTGGAGAGTCAGTGAAAAAGAGGAAGAATAAACTGGAATGGCAGTGGCTGTAATAATGGGCTCAAGTATATCAAGCATGGCATGGTGAGGATAGGCAGGACAGGGTAGGATTCACAACTGCTCTTGATGAGGCCACTGAGTTTCGGTTCACTCTATGGCACCTAAAAACAGCAACAACAGAATTAGGTAACAGAAGAAATCAAAGTGAACTTCAAACATCTCTAGGCTCATTTTGAGACATACCAAAAGCAGTACTCAGAAAACAATTATAGCAATAGATGTTTACATTAAAAAAGAAGATTCAAAATCACTGTCTTATTGGTCTTAGGTGTCATTGAATTGACTATTACACATAGCAACCCTATAAAGAGTAGACTGAACTATACGCTGTTCTTTATCATCCTTGCTAATTCTGTCATACTCAAGCCTATTGTGACACTGTGCTAAAATCATCTTGTTAAAGATTTACACTCTTTCTCTGACTTTCCATCTTTCCCAATACGATGCTCTGTTTGGCTCCTCTTGAGATAATGCTCAAAGCAAGGGAGATGAATTTTCACCGTCCTTGCCTCTAAGGTGCACTCTGGTTGCACTTCCTTAAATACAGATTTGTTAAAAAAAAACAAAACAGAAGAGATTTGTTAGTTCTTGTGGCAGTTCTTGGATATTTAATACTCTTTGTTGACACAACAATTCAAAGTTATTTTTATTTTGTCAATATTCTTTATTCATTATCCAACTTTCACTATTTTTGGACTTCCACACTATCAAGAAGATTCTTAGTACAGAGGTGGTCCTGGTCAGAAAGGACACTCTCCACTACTGACAGTTATTTCTTTGTGTAATTTTAATACTCCGTCTCAGCTCACTTTTCTCTCTTTTGCCCGATAGGCCACACTTTAGGCAAATTTTCATTAATGTAATAAGACTAAGGAGTGTTATATTTTTGTCTCTAATACTTTTGCAACTAGTTGTTTAATCAGATCGTGGTGGATTATTACATAGCTTTCGTATTATATCATTACATAGATGTGTTTGGCAGAATGACACTAAGTTAAACCAAAAACATAAAAAAAATAGAAATGAAGAGAAAAAGAAGCAAAAAACTACAAGAAATATATGAAATAGTAAATGTCAGGAAAGAAGAAAACAAAATTTAAAAAATTAATACTAAACAAAACAATTCATTGATTCTATGAAAGAATAAAGAGTTGCCTGCATTAAAAAAAGATTATGAAAATAAATTAAGTCATGAAATTGGAAATGTCAAAAGAAATCTAAGAAAGATAAAAATTATATTTGATTGCCATGAAAAATTATACTCCAGCAAATAGGAAAACCTAGATGAATTGAACAAACTCTTACAACTGAAACTAACACAAATAAAGATAGAAATTTTAAACAAACACATTGCAAAAGAAGGGATGAAAGATATCAACAAACTCTCTGCAAAATAGAAGGAAAATTCTTCAACATAATTAAGTACAAAATATGTAATGTATTGAGCTACTAATCCAAAGGATAATAGTAGGACTCCATAGCAGTCACTTAATAAGTCAAAGATCAGCAGAGCAGCAGTCTTCTCCTTTAAAGATATCTGTTCTCAGTAATAGGAATTATTATTATTATTTATTATTAGCCTTGAATGGAGTACAACAAATAATGACCCTATGAACAATAGATCTGAATTTTGTCCTATCATGTAGCAACTTTACAATCTGACACACTGGAGCCCATTGCTAAAGGCACTTCACCAGTTCTTCCTCTCCTTTGCCATTCCTCCACTTTTCCAAGAATACTTTTCAAAGAATAGCCTTTCCTAGCAATAGGCACAAAGAATGAGAAAACAAAATTCCACCATCCTTACTACATTTTTTAAATTAAATATTATTAATTTTAATGAAGAGTTACAGAGATTTTGTGTTTCCATTCATTCATTCATTGTTGCACTATTTTCTCTACCCTCCCCCCAGTTCGTTCCTCTTTTATCCCTCC
>NW_006399817.1:13207611-13208742 GCF_000299155.1 Elephantulus edwardii
TCCAGGAGAAAATGAATATACTTACCAGTAATGTTAATGCTCACTCACAGCTCTCTGGGAGGATCTAAATCATTGAAGCATCCTTCTTTGTTTCCAGCTGGAAGCTGGGGCCTGTCAGTCCTATCAGCCATGAGTACTTGATGTGGACCACCTGTGGCCAAGTGTCCTTCAGATGCACACTTAAAGCAAATGAGTGGGAGCTTCCTCTCTACTCCCTTGCCTATCTGTGGCTCACTGTCTACTGAAGTGGCCCAGTTTTCCACAGTGGAAGCAATTATGACCTCCTTTATTACCTTTGGGTGGCACTGTTTATGAGTAAGACTTCCTTTTCCTGACACAGGCCCTTAACTGGCAGCAATAGCTGCCCCAATAATTTTGGCCATTCTCTGGTCTTTTCTCTTCCCTCCAGATCCCAGTTGTTAAAAAGAGGAGAAAATTTAAATAAATATATAACAAATAATTTCGAACACTATAATCTTTTAAGCTTAAGGCTGGAAGAATTAACAATATGATCATTTCCAACCCAGAGATATGGTAAGTGTTCCAATGCAGTTCCTATTTTCCATAAATGGTTTTGGTAAGAAGAATATGGTAAATGTGGATACATTTCCACTATTCATCCTCCATGCCACGATACAGTGTTATTAGCATGAGTAGTTACAAATCCATTGCCATCCTTACTCTAACTTAATTTTTTTTTAAATTTTTATTAATTTCAGTAAAAATTTACAGAGGCTTGGGATTTCATTCATTCATTGTTGCACATTTCTCCCCTTGCAAGGCTACCCCCCAGAACACTACCCTCTTGGAAAAGTAAAAGAAAAATTCTTTTATTGTTTTACAAACCTCCCCCAGGTCCACTCCATCATGTAGCCATCGCTCTAGACTCCTGTCATGACAGAAATACCCAATCACATATCTTTTTAAAACAGTTTTCTTCTTCTGCTGTTTCAGTGCAGTATATATTATTGATCCCATCTCACTCAGTCTCTCCCCAAACCCAAGGTCAGTCCCATTTTACAACAGTGGCACCATGCAATATTTGTTGTTTTGTCCCTGGGATATTTCACTCAGCATAATGTTCTCCAGAGTCAACCATTTTGAATAATATTGCATGAGTTCCTTGTTTTT
>NW_006399817.1:13217913-13237271 GCF_000299155.1 Elephantulus edwardii
GTGTGGCATTCCAGCTGGCCTGCGTTCAGCACCATCCTTACTTCTAAGAAAAAATCTGACTTCAACCTCTCAGGCCATGGGATAAAGACATCATTTTTTCTTTTGTAATCCTTATTTGTTATGCAGCTCTCAGATACACAGAAGATGATTGAAAAAATCATGATCTAAATCAGGTGGCCATTAGTCCTCACACTAACATCGTTGCTCCTCAGCAATATGAAGAGATCCCTGACTGCAGACTTTTCCAGTGCAGTATGTCTCCTGATCTCCTGAATGCCAGTGTCAGTCATTTACAGTTTCAATCTTTTATACATCTATCATGATGTTGCCTATTGGCTCAGTGGTCAGAATTTTTGTTTTTTTATGTTGAGATACAATTCATATTCAAGGCTATAGTGTTTGATATTCTTGGTCAAGTTTTATGTCTTCCTCACTTTCAGAAAGCAAGGTGGTGTCATCTTCATACCAAAAGTTATTGATCAATCTTCCTTCAATCTTGATGCCACATACCTCTTTATATTGTCCAGCTTCTTGAATAATTTCCTAACATACAAATTGAACAGGTATGAGGGAAAGAAAACAATCCTGATGCACACCTTTCTTAATTTTAAACCAGATAGTGTTCACTTGTTCTGTTTACACAGCAGCTTATTGATATAGGTACGGATTTCACATGAGCACAATTAAGTGTTCTGAGATTATGAAAAGTTTCCATAAATCAGAAATATAGTGATTTTGGTCCTGAGTTATACATGAAGAAAGGAAAATTTGATTAAAAATATAAGAAACAAACTACCAAAATTAATATCTTAAGAGACTCTGAAAAGTTGCTCTAGAATGTAAAGAAGCTAAGGTAAAAAGAAGAAATTATGAAGCAAGAGAGATTAACAGAAGATTCCAAAGTGTAGATAGACAAGCTAAAGCAAGGTTGTTGTTCTTGACTACTGGTGGGTTGAGCATGATTCATAGTGACCCTATGAAAAGACTTGAAGTCTTTTGATAGCTATCATTTCTCAAAGTTCATAGTTTCCAGAGGCATGTTGCTAGGAAGTAGATGACATTTCTGCTTCAAAAAGCAAAATAGTACAGTGAAATGAGTTAAAACAGAGCTGAAAAGTGAAAAGGGAACAACATGCTCAGCATTTCTCAAACTAAAAGAACAAATAAAAATTTAAGCTTTGACTTGCAATATTGAAGATTTAAATGAGAAAAATATTCAATAACACAGGAAGCATCAAAATAAGACAAAAGGAACACAGTCATTGTAACAAAAAGGATTAGTCTTTGTTCAATCATTTTATAAAGATGAATATGATAAGAACCAATGATACAAAAGGAAAATTCTACACTGTACTGAAGACATTGGAAAAAAAAATAAAGGTTTCAGTGGTTGATACAATGCTTTTTGAGAAGTTAAAACAAAACAAAAAAATCACCTCAAACCAAACAGATGCAACTCTCAATGTGCTTATTGTCCATATTTAAAAATTTAGAAGACAGACAACTGCCTTAAAGGTACCCATATTTGTGCCTCAACTGAAGGTAGAAATTATTCAATATACCATAATAGCACACAAGTAAAGTCTTAGCTGAAAATAATTAAAACATGCCTGAAGTAATACATTGACAGAAAACAGACAGGAAGTTAAGCTGGCTTCAGAATGGTCATTGAATGAGGGACCTTAGATTAGTTTTTGCCTAAGCAAAGAATACAAGAAAAATGTTTACTTGTGGTTTATGATGATGTAAAGACAATAGATGCTATGGATCATAATAAATTATTACTGACATTTAGAAGAATGGTAAGTCCAGAACACACAACTGTGCTCCTGGGGACCAAGGATAAATTGTTCTAATAGAACAAGGTGATACTGCATGGCATAAAATTTTAAATTAGCAAAGGTGCATATCAGGATTGTACCTTTCCACCTTATCTATTCAATCTGCAGAGCACTGCATGGTTTGGAATTGGGAAGAGAGTGAGTCAATCTCTATCCATACCTATTCAATCCATATGCTGAGCAAATTATCTGAGTAGTGAGACTATGAGGAGAAGTGTGGCATCAGGATTGGTGGGAGATTCATTAATAACCTGCATTTTGCAAGTGATACAGCCTTGCTTGCTGAAAGTGAGGAAGACTTTAAGCACCTGTTGCAAAAGGTTAAGGAATGCAGCCTTCTGTATAAATTGCATCTCAATGTCAGAAAATGAAGATTCTTATCACTGGACCAATGCATCATGATGAATGGCGAGGAGATTGAAACTGTCAACAGCTTCATCTTGCTTGGATCCACAATTAACACTTGGTTCAAGCAGTCAGGAAATAAGGAGACACGTTGCACTGGGAAAATCTTCAGTTAGGGACCTTTCCAAAATATTGAGTAGTAGGGATGTCAGTTTGTGCACTAAGGTACGTCTGAATCAGGACATGGTCTTTCTGATTACTAGCTATACATTCAAGAGCTGGACAATGAATAAAGTTGATAGGAAAATAATTGATGCCTTTGAGCTGTGGTGTTGGAGAAGAGTACTGAACCTTCCATGGACAGCCAAGAGAACGAAAAAATATGCATTGGAGAGGGTGCAGCCAGAGTGCTCTTTGGAGGTAATACTTTGGACATGTTGCTCAGAGGGACTATTCTTAGAGAGAGGAACATGATGATGGGAAGAATAGAAGGTCAGAGAAGGAGAGGACAATTCTGAACCATCTGAGTTGTCTTTTTAATAAAGTGTGAAATATGAACCTTATTTTGGCTTTCTACAGGTAAATGTTCAATTTTGTCAGCACGACTATAAAGAGGCTGTAATTTCCCCATTTGATTGATGGTATCTTTTTTCTCAAAGATAACTGACCACAGGTAGATTGGCCAATATTTTTAACAGTTTATTCCATTGATCTATGTGTTTTGTCACTATACTGGTACCATAAATTTTTTAAAAGAGTTCTTTTTCTTTTTCTTTTTTTACTATTTTGATTACTATGGTTGTGGAGTAAGTTTTCAGATCAGGGAAAATAAGGTCACCATTTATGGGTTTGTTTGTTTTTTTTCTTTTTCAGTAGGGCTTTGCTTATTTGGGGTCCCTTACCTTTCCAGATAAAATTGAAAATTGACTTTACCATCTTCTTGAAGAATAGGGTTGCATTGAATTTATAGATTGCTTTTGGCAGAGTTGTAATTTTCAAAATATTGTGTTTTCCATAAACAGAGTATATACTTCCAGTTATTTTGTCTCTTTTTGTCTCTTGTGCTAGTTGGTTTTAAAATATTTTCTTTTTATTGGTCTTTTGGGTTTCTAGTTAGATTTGTTTGCCTCCTAAATGTTTAATCTTATAGTTAAGCATTATGATTTATATTATTTTTATTGTTTCCTTTTTCATGATTTCTTTTTTACTGTACAGAAATCCAACTAATCTTTGTAATCTGTTGGTTACTTTGCTGAAATGGTCTATGTCCTATTATATATACATAGAAAATGATAGGGTTTCAGTATGTATATACTGAAACCCTATCATTTTCTATGTACACTCTCATACGATCTGCATATATAGTTTTATCTCATCTTTGTCAATTTGAGTACATTTTTCATTATCTTTCCTCATTGTTCTTGGTAGGATTTCCAATACAATACTAAATACAAGTGGTGTTAGTGGGCATCTATGCAAGATCCTTCTTCTCAAGAGGAATGTCTTTAATCTCTCTCCATTGTGGTTGATGTTGGCTATTAGTTTAGAGTATTTGCTCTTTTAAAAATATGTTAGTTACCATATAAAATTTATATACATAGTATTTCATTTATTTATATTGTGTTTTATACATTTCTTCATTCACATTGTATTGCATACAATCATCCATATGCATTACGCTTTATAAAATTAATCACCATTAATCTATGTCTACTATTACTCTGTCTATACAAGTTCCTATTAGACCTATCCTAATTCCTCCACACTCACCATCCAGCCACCAAATTCTGACATCCTAGTGATTTCCCTCCCCTACACACATGCACTCCACTCCTCTGCCCTTCTCCTCTTTCTCTTTTAAACTTTTACACACTTCTTACTACATATCTATTTTTACAATAATATCTTGTGAATTATTTGTCCTTATGAGATTGACTTAGTTCACTCAGTATAATGCTCTCTAGAATTCTCCATGTTATATTGTATTTTACAAAACCATTTCTCCTTAGTGCTGCATAGCATTCCATTGTGTGAATGTACCCAAATTTCTCAGTCCATTTATTGATGGACATTTTAGCTGTTTTCTATTTTTATTTTTTTTTTTTTGCTATTGTGGAGAACACTACTGTGAACATAGGTGCACAAATTTCCATTTCTGTTTCAGTTCTATTTTCCTTGGATTATATTCCTAGCTGGGTCATGAGGAATTTCTATGTTCAGCTTTTTTGGGAAACACCAAAAGGCCTTCCAGAGTAGTTAAACAATTTTACAATCCCATCAATAGTGTATGAGAGTTCCACATCCTCTCCAACATCAACTGTTTGCTGTTCTGTTAAACTTTGGCACTTCTACTTAAGTGAGATGGTATCACATTGCATCTCTCTTACTACTAGTGGTTTTGAACATTTCCTCATGTGTCTGTTGGCCTTTCGAATGTTTTTCTTTGTGGAAAAGCATTCCATGCCTTTTGCCTATTTTTTATTGGGTTATCAGTCTTCTTGTTTTGTAAAGGCCTTTCTGTAAATTTTCCCTATAAGAAATTTTCCATTTGTCTGAAATGTTGCTGCCAAATATTTTTCAGTCTGTAGGTTTTTTTTTTACCCTAATGGAAAAAAGGTTTTGATGCAGACAGGGACTTAATTTTTAGAAGGCCCCATTCATTTATGTTATCATATCCTTATTGTGCATTCCTGGTTGTATTTACTAGCCTATTGATACCTTAGGCAAGGGCTTCTACCCTTGATTGCATTTTACCATATATGACCTTTATCTTATGGTCTTAGGCTTTACTCCGACATCTCTGATCCACTTTGAGTTGACTTTGTGTATAGTGTGAGGTGTGGATCCTGTTTCAGCTTTCTGTGGGTAGATGTTTTGCCAGCATCATTTGTTGAAGTGGTTGTCTTTTCTCCATTTGGTAGGTTTTGTTTCCTTGTCAAGTAAAAGTTGATTGTAGGTAGGTAGGTTAATTTCTAGGTTCTCCATTCTGTTTCATGTGTCTATCATTGTACCAGTATCATGTTGTTTTTGTTATTATGGCTGTGTAGTAGCTTTTAAGATCTATGCCTCCCAATTTTTTCCCCCATTGGTGGTTTGCTTGAGTTTTTTTTTTTCCTTTCCATAAAAATCTTGCCAATTTCCTTTTCTATCTGTTAGAAATGAATTGGTTATCTGTATTTATGTTGCATTGAGCAGGTAGATTGTATTTGGTAGTATTTTCATTTTTATGATGTTGAATCTTCCACATGAACAGGAAACATTTTTCAATTTAGCTAGGTCTTTTATTGTTCCTTCCATTAATGTCATGAAGTTTTCCTTATAAGTGTATTTCGTGTCTCTGTCGTGTGCCGTCAAGTCAGAACCAACTCATTACTAATGTTATGGTGGGTTCTCAAAGGCAGTCAGTCTCCTGGAGGGAAGAGTTTGCCCATCCTTTTCCCACTCAGCAGCTGCTGGATTCAAACAGCACTCCTTTTGGATTGCTGCACAACTTCTTGTATGAGGCCACCAGTTTGTGTTCCTAATTATTGTGGTTGCTTACTGTAAATTACATTGCTTTCTTAGTTTCCTTTTCCATCTTTTCTTTGTTACTGTAGAGGAATCCCCCTGATTTTTGTATACTGATAATATATCCTGCCACTCTATTACATTGGTTTAACAATTCGTTAGTTAAGTCTTTGGAATTTTCTGTGTACATTATTATATTATTTGCAAATAGTGACAGTTTTATCATCTCTTTGTTCATTCAGATACCTCTTATTTACCTCTCTTGTCATATTTCCCTATCATGTATTTCCTATACAATATTGAATAGGAGTAGTGACAGTGGTGATCCTTATCTCATCCCTAATCACAAAAAGAATGATTTTCGTTTTTCTCCATTGATAATGATGACAACCCTTGGCTTTGCATCTATACCTTTCACTATATTAAAAAGGTTTGTTTCTGTTTCAATTTTGTTGAATGTTTTAATAAGGAAAGAGTGTTGGTTTTCATCAATTGATAGGATCATATCTTTCTTGTTCTTTGCTTTGTGAATGTTAGGAGTTATGTTGTTTCTCTTATGTTGAACCATTCTTACATACCTGTTATGAATCCCACTTGGTCTTGATGACTGTTTTTATTTTATATTGGCTTACATACAAAAGCCATGTGATGCAAAAACCACAATATATTATGTTTCAGTCATATGCATTGTGTTTCACATGTTCCTTCATTTTTCACTGTGTATCTTATCATCATTCACATATATTTTAGTTTTATAAAATTATCATTGATCTATGCCCACTATTACCCTGTCTTTTCAGAATATGATGGATTCTATTTACCAGGATTTTGTTAAGGATTTTTGCATACAGTTCAAGAAAGTTATTGGTTTGTGGTTTTCTTTTCTTATATATTTTTTTTCTTTCTTATTTTTTGCAATGTCTTTGCATGGTTTTGCATTAAGGTTATACTTGCTTCGCAGAACGGCTGTGAGAGTGCTCCTTCTTTTTCTATTTATTGAAATAATTTAAGTAGAATTGGTGGTAGTTAGTCTCTTAATGTTCGGTACAATTCACTGATGAAGTCATCTGTCCCAGGACTGTTTTACTCCCCCTATCCCAGGGATGAGCGGTGGGGAAGAGGGAAATCACTGTATGACCTGATCAGTTTGGTTCAGCAATTCTACATCTGTCTGTGTCAATCAAGGTAAGATGTGAGACTCTAAAAAGTTGTCTATTTCCTCTAGGCATTCATATTTATCAGAATATATCTATTCATAACATTCTGTTACACCTGGTCCTGTTGTAATGTAACTTCTTTCATATCTTATTTGAGCTGGTTTTGTCTTTCTATTCTTTTGTTAAATTTGTCAAAGGTTTGTTTATTTTAATGAGCCTTTTGAAGAACTAACTCTTGATTTTATTGATAGTTTCAATTGTTTTGCTATTTTCATTCCCTTTGATTTCAGCTCTTGACCTTACAATTTCCTTTCTTCTATAACAGGCTAGGTAATTGTTTATTTTTCTTGACCTATTTGATGGAGGTGTTGTGTTAAGTCATTAAATTTTCTTTTTGCTTCCTTTTTTATGTTTTTCTACTGCTATGAACTACCCCCTAAGAACTACCTTATCTGTCTCCCAGACATTTGAATATGTCTTATTTTCATTTGTTTTGAGAAAATGTTTTACTTAATTTTTAAACTCTTCTTTAACACAACAGTGTTCAAACAGGGTGTTATTTATCGTCCATGTGGATAGTCTTTTATCTTTTGTCCTAGTGTAGTTAATTTCTAGTTTTATGGCATGTTCAGAAAGGATATATTATTTCAATTTTTTTTAATTTGTTGAGATTAGCTTTGTATCTTAATACATGATTAATCCTGGAGAATGCACCATGTGCACTTGAGAAGAAGTAAATTGACTTTAAGTTGTGCCCAGTACCCAGGATATATCCACAAAAAGGAGTTGAATGATTGTACAGTTTAAATATTGGTCATCTTTTTAAGTATCTTTCTAATTGACATGTTGTTTGGTTACAGGACTGTATTAAAGCCTCCTACTATTATTGTGATGCTTTCAATTTCTTTTTTCAAAGTCTGTTGACCATTCTTTTATGTATTTTGAAGGTCTATTGTTTGGCGTATATTTTGACCAATGTTAAATTGTCTTGAACTGCTATCCCTACAATCATTATGCAGTGACCTTCCTTATCTTTTATATTAGTTCTTTTCTTGAATTTCAGTCTATCAGAGATTAGTATTGCCACTCCTGCCTTTTTTTTTTTGTGGATGCCCTTGGCTTGTTATTTTTTTTAAGCCTTTGATTTTTAGTATATATTTTTCCTCATTACTTAGATATGTACTTGTAGGCAACCTATTGATGAGCTTTAGTTATTTTTTCTCCATTTAAAAAAGCTATTCATATTAAGTGATTATTGACAGGCTAAGTTTTGTCACTGCTATTTTGCTGTGCTTCTTTTACTGTTGTTTCTGGTTATTATAGTCCATCAACATTCATTTCATTATTGGTACCTTCTTCAGTTGTTAGGTGTCACGAGTCTAGTATGACTCATAGCAACCCTATGAGCAGTGGATCTGAACCCCATTCTATCCTGCGCCATCTTCACACTTTCTGACACACTAGAGCCCATTGCTACAGTCACTGTGTCAATCCACCTGGTTGAGAGTTTTTCTCTCCTTTGCTAACCCTCTGTCCTTACAAGCATCATGTTCCTTTCCAAGGAATAGCCCTTCCTAGCAACATGCCCAAAGTATATAAGGTGAAGCCTCATCATCCTTGCCTTCAAAGAGGACTTGGGTTGTGCCATCTTCAAGGTATATTTATTTGTTCTTTTGGCAGTCCAAAAGAAAAGGGATATTCAGTGGTCTTTTCCAACACCACAACTCAAAGACATCAATTCTTCATCTGTCATTCATGCTCATTGTTCAGCTTATAAATCCATCCAAGTAATAGGAAAAATCATGTCCTGAATCAGACACACCTTAAGTCTCAAAATTACATCATTACTTATCAATAACTTGGATAGGTCCCTAACAACAGACTTTACTGATGCAATATGCCTCTTGACTGCTGGTACCAAGGGTATTAACTGTGGATCCAAGTAAGACAAATTTGTCGACAATTTAAATATTTTCTCCACTCACCATGATGTTGCCTATTGGTCTACTGATAAGAATTTTTGTTTTCTTGTTAGTGAGATGCAATCCATATTAAAGACTACATTCCTTCCATCACTTCTATGCCTTTGAGCTAAGATCAAGTGTAAAGACTATGTTCTTTGATCCTCTGCAACAAGTGCTTCAAACTCTCCTCAATTTCAGCAAACAACGTTGTGTCATCTGCATAACACAGGTTATTGATGAGTCTCCCTCTGGTTCTGATGCTATATTCCTCTTCATATAGTTGTTCATATAATTCCACATCAATATATTTCTTCTGCTTCCCTGTTCTGAGGTACTACTTGAGTCTGCAATATATTCTGATTTTTAAGTAAAAGGCCTGTTTTGACATATATTTCACAGTGTTTGAGGCTGCCTGCTGTGTTCTTGACACTAGATAAAGTTTTTCTTGATATGTGTTCATTAGACCATTTCTGCTGTATCTGAGTAGGTTTTTCATAGTTCTTTATATTTTTGAAGTTATTGATTAGATGTAGGCTTAAAGTGTTCCCTTTATTGGAGAAAACAACTCACTCTACTGAAGGTCCTTTGTGGTCCTATACAATGACAATGTTCACCTTTCTTAAATTTCTCTTCAAGTCTTCTTTGGTCTGCAGCCTTGTGGGAATCATGCTTAGGTATGGCATGTATCTTCTACAGCCTGTTGATGTCCTAAGTGGTTAGTGGTATGGCCAGGTTCCCCAATTGATTCATTTTCTCTCCAGAAGAGACTCAGGCAGGTCCTCCCAGTACCTCAATGTGCCCTCTCTAGTCACTCATAATCTAGGGAGAGAATCTCATCTAAGTGAGGCCCAACTCAAATAATAGATCCATGGCCTGGCTTGTAACAAGCTTCCCCAACTGATGCAGTGTTTAGCGTATATACTTGTGGAGATTATTATTCAAAATTGTTGTCCTAGCCACAAAACTTAACTCTGATATATGTATGGGATGAAATAAGTAAATAAGGCATGTGAGCCTATCGACAAGGGGATTGGCTAGTCTCATCATTAAATTGAGTGATTCCAGCAGTAGAGGGTGTCTCTCTCTCTCTCACCACTAGGAAAGGATAAATAGGTATGCAATGTATGCCGTTTAGGATCAGACATTCTTGTGCCAGCTAGACTTAGAGCAGCAATAGCCACAGCCAAAGCAAAAAACCAAAAAGTCAACATGAGATGGAACTTTTACCCACACCTCCATGGACAGAGCCAGAGCTAAGCTTAGAGCATTTGTCCAAGTTTGTTGAACAACTTGCAGGGGGTGTGGGAGCCAATATTGGCAGGATTAAGAACTTTTCTAACATTGGTCTAAAAGCTATGAGGCTCATGACTAAGAAGCCTGTGAGGTCCTTTTGGAAGCTCTCCTGAAAATATCCTACTACTAATCTGGCTTGCAATTTTTTATTTTTTTTTTTTATTTTCCCAACATTTTTTTTGTGGTCTGCATGCAACCACATTAGATTTTTGACACAGTAAAGCAGGAAGATTTGTATTGAGATGAGTAGAAAGATATTTTGGAGCATAGGGGTCATGTCTCATCCCATGGGGATTGGTTTTGTGTTATTGATGCAGTTGACAGGGACAGTTCACCTTTATAAAGCTGATAAAGGTCAGACATGGCTGTCCTCATGCAGTCTTTGCTCTTTTTCCAATGCTCTTAATTATGCAGAAGACATTCCTTCTGTTATAATATTGTAGAGCATCTTGTAAAAAGAGCAAGGGGCATGTGCAGACAGCCATGTTTGTTTTTTATCAATACCAGAAAGTGAAATTGGCCCATCTGAAGCATCAATAACACAAAACTAATTCCTATGAGTTCAGATATGTTCCTTAAGCTCCTGTACCTTTTTCTACTCATCTCAGTATCAATCTTACTACTTTACTGGGTTCAAAATCCAATGCAATACCTCACAGAATACACATTACCATACCGGGGAAGTCAGAAGGTTATAATCTAGATTTATAACAGAATATAACCAAGACAGCTCCCAAAATGTTCATACAGGCACCTCAGACTTGAACTTTGTGCCTTTATGCTAATGTCCCCAATTTCTCTGTCCTGCCAAAACTGGCTACTCCCAGTTGTCCAACAAAATTCTCAGTGCTACCAATATTGGCTCTCCCACCCCATCCAAGATTGCATCTCATATCAGATTTCCATTTTAGCCATGGCTGTTGCTGCCATAGCTGTAGCTGGAGACCAACAAAGTTGTCCTATGTTATCTTGTTTCTTCTTCAATGATACTAGAAAATCTGTCTCTAGTTGCTGGCTTGCTCAATTCAATGGGAAAATAGCTAATATCCTTGTAGATTTTTGAGACTGGCCAATCTCCTTGTGGAATGGTAGATAGTCAATTCCTTTGTAGATAGGCTAACTAGCCCCATTCATATATTCCCACTCATTTAAATAACAAAGTCAAATAATGGCTTGGAAAAGTCATATTGAAAGATAAACTCCACACATCCTAATCAAAAAAGAATGTTAGACACTGTCAAAAGCCTTTCTACATCAGTTGAGATGATCATGTAGTTCTTGTCTTTTTTTCTCCTTGATGATTGTATTGATGGTTTTTCATATGTTGAATCATCCTTGCATACCAGTTATGGATCTCATTTGGTAATTTTTATTCTTTTGATATGCTACTGGATTCTAGTGCCTATTCTTTTGTTAAGGATCCTGGCATCTATGTTCATGTTAGATATTTTTTATAGGTTTCATTTTTTAGTGGTTTCTTTACCTGACTTTGGTATCAGGATTATACGTCATAGAATGATTTAGAGAATATTTCTTCCTTTTCTGCATTCTAAAGTAATTTAAGTAGGACTGGTGAGAATTTTTCTCCAAATGTTTGACAAAATTAAGTAGGAAAGCCATCTGGTCTAGGTCTTTTGTTGTTGGAAGTTTTGTATTATTTGCTTCATTTCTTCACTTGTAATGAGTCTGTTCAAGGGTTCTAATTCAATCTGTGTAAGTTTGGGTACGTTTTAAGAGTCCAAGAATTTGTGTATTTCCTCTAGGTTTTCAATTGTTATTATTATTAAGATTATAGATTTTCTTAGTATAGCATTATTATCTTTTCTGTTTTGGTTGTTTTTGTGTGGCATCACCCATTTCTTTTTTTATTCAAGTTATTTCTGTCTTTTCCTTTGCTAGATTTTTCTAGTTGCTTGTCCATTTTGCAGACTCTTTTGAAGAACTAACTCTTGGACTTGTTAGTTTCAAATGTTTTTCTATTTTCTACTCCATTTATTTTTTTTATAATTTTATTCCTTTTAAAATTTGCGGAGTTTGCATGCTGATCTTTTCCCATTTGTTGGACATAATTAATTTTAGGTGTCTGGTTGTTTTGTTTTTGGTTTGTTCCCCCACCTCTTTTCGAAATGTTTACTTATTGCTAAGAATTGACCTCTAGTTTCTGCTTTGACTGTGTTCCAGAGGCTTTGCTATATTATGTTTTCATTCTCCTTTGTTTCAAGAAAATTTTTTATTTCATTTTCTACTTCTACTACTCAGTCATAATCAAGCAGGGTATTATTTAGATTCCAAGTGCATGAGTGTCCCCCCCACCTCCCATGGGTGTTTAGATACCAAGGGTATTATTTGTTTGTTTGTTTTATCCTCTTTTCATTGATTTCTAATTTTATAGCATTGTGATATAAGAAAATGTTTTGTAATATTTCAATATTTTTTACCTTCTTGTGGCTTTAAGCATTATATAATGTCTTTACTTGTCACTTACACTGATTTTTACCTTGAGGTCTATTTTATTAGAGATTAATATTATCTTTTTGGATTTCTTTTTTTACCATTTGCTTGGTGTATTTTTCTCTACCCTTTTTAGTTTATATCCTTTCTTCTGAGATGTATCTCTTTTAGACAGCATGTTAATGGTATTTATTTAAAAATTATTATTTCATCTGGTATTCTTTTTCTTTTAATATCTTCAAGCCATTCATATCAGTGTAATTAACAAGAAGAAAGAGAACTCTGATGGCTTAGTGGTAAGTAGTTATACTACCAACTCAAAGGCATATGGTTAAAATTTATCAGTTTTTCTGTAAATGAAAGATAGGTAATCTACTTGCATGCATTTAATTGCCTCTAAAAACCTGCTGGATTGTTAGCTATGAGGGGGTTTCAACTCAATATTATATCACAACATCAAGAAGAAGTTTTAGTGCTGTCATTTTCTTGGATTCTTTTTTCTTTTCTTTCTTTCTTTCTTTCTTTCTTTCTTTCTTTCTTTCTTTCTTTCTTTCTTTCTTTCTTTCTTTCTTTCTTTCTCTCTTTCTTTCTCTCTTTTTTTTTGTGCTGGTGTTGGTTACTTATATACTAGTTTATTTACAAAATTTGAATACATTGTTTTCCAGACCAGATTCTTCAATTTCTCTGCCCCATACCCACCAAATTGTACAACCTTATGATTAATCTTCCCTGCCCCTACACATCCTTATCTCTCTGTTCTCCCTTGGATCCTCATACAATAATAGTTTTATACAATATCTGTCCTTGTGGGACTGAGTTCACTCAGCATAGTGCTCTCCAGTCCCTCACAAGTTAGATAATAATTTACAAAATCATTGTTCCTGCAGCTATGGATCAGTTCTGACTCTACAGTCCTTGAAAACAACATTAAACCAATATTCTAAGGAAATAAGCATGTCTTTTTTTCTGAAGAATTCTTTATAAAAGTTAAAACTTTAGCATCCATATCTAAAAACAGAGGTCCAGAGCAAACCATCAAGTTACAGAAATCAGTAGTAGCTTACAGAACGAAATACCTTTTCTTCATCTGGTTAAATTGTAATCAGCTCACACTCAGCCATCCATGGTTAGGTTCAAATTGACATCAATACAAACTCAGGAGTTTTCACTTCTCCTTTTCAGACTGGCTGATCCCTTCACTCAGTCTTACCTGCTTAAATGGGCCAAGTTATATCATGAATCCTCAGGGCTTCTTCACTTGTCCACTCATCATGCTAAGTAAACCGTGTCAAAGGAACACGTCTAACCTCAGCCTCTTTATTATAGTCTCTCTTCATTATAGTGTGCTTCATACTTTCATTCATCAAGTGGACACAGGTGATCACCACAAGTTAAATATACTTACCAGTTTCCTTTTACTTCAAGTTCTGGAAACAGCCTCTGATGGGAATCAAGTTTACCTTGCGTCAATTGCGCTGGCAAATCTCTTTTTCTTTCAAATGAATCTCTCCTCAAGGTACTGGTGATGCTTTCCCTTTCCCAGGTTAATCCCCATACTGACTATCAAATTCAACTATTTAATTCAAACATTTTTTGGGTACATTTTCCCTTTTAGCATGTTCAGTTAAGCACTAAGCTGTAGGGTTGCATTATTTCTACAATCTACAATATACTAACTGTAACAACATACAGTACTCATTAGCATTGCTACATAGAAGTATACATATCCATAAGGCACATGCTTTCTACAATTCACAACATTAATTAGATTTTTACAATATATCCCAACATTAATAAGAAAGTTATTAATGTTGGGATATATTGTAAAAATAAAATATATATTTTTTGCAGGAACAATGATTTTGTAAAAAATATATAACTTGATTGTTCTAATGCGAAACTTAGACCAGGAGGCAGTCGTCAGAACAGAGCAAGGGAACACTGCATGGTTCAAAATTGGGAAGGGCGTACGCCAGGCATGCATCCTATCTCCATACCTTTTCAACCTATATGCAGAACAGATTATCCGGGAGGCTGGGCACTATGAGGAGAAATGTGGGGCCCAGATTGGTGGACGATTTATCAACAACCTGCGCTACGCGGATGACACAACCCTGCTTGCTGAAACTGAGGAGGACCTGAAGCGCCTGCTGCAGAGTGTCAAGGACTGCAGCCTACAATATGGATTGAGGCTCAATGTCAAGAAGACAAAGATTCTCACCACTGGACCAATTGGCAGCATCAGGATGGATGGTGAAGAGATTGAGATTGTACACAGCTTTAGTTTGCTTGGCTCCATAGTCAACAGTCTTGGCACCAGAAGCCAGGAAATTAAAAGGCGGGCGCATAGCCATGGGAAAGTCTGCTGTTAGGGACCTCTCCAAAGTGCTGAAGAGCAATGGTGTCTCTCTGGAGACTAAGGTGCGTCTGATACAGGCCATGGTTTTTGCAATCACTTGTTATGCTTCAGAGAGTTGGACAATGACCAAGGAGGATAGAAGGAGAATTGATGCCTTTGAGCTGTGGTACTGGAGAAGAGTATTGAGAATACCATGGACTGCTAGTAAAACAAACAGATTTGTCCTGGAAAGGGTTAAACCGGGTGGCTCCTTGGAGGCAAGGATTCTGAGGCTCCCTCTAACTTACTTTGGACATGTTGTGAGGAAAGACCGGTCCTTAGAGAGGGACATCATGCTTGGGAGGGTGGAGGGACAGCGCAGGAGAGGAAGGCCCTCTATGAGGTGGATTGATTCAGTGACTGGGATAATTGGGATGGGAGTGTCAGAGACAGTGCGATTGGCACAGGACAGAGCAGAGTTTAGGCCTGTTGTACATAGGGTCGCTATGAGTCGCAGGCGACTCGACGGCACATAACAACAACAACAACAACATAACATCCCAACATTACTATATAGGAACCCTGAAGGTTGTTAATAAGTCTTACTCCAATCCTGATGCCACATTCTTCCACATAAACTACAGCCTCAGAATGATCTGTTCTGCATCTAGATTATAAAGTTATGGAGACAGAACATATCCCTTATACACTTATTTTCTGATTTTGAACTATGCAGTATTCTCTTGCTCTATTATGATAACTGCTTCCTAGTCCAACTGTATGTTTTGCATGAGCACAATTAAGTGTTTTGGGTTTCCATTCTTCTCAATGTTAGCCACAATTTTACTGATCCACTGAGTCAAAAACTTTTTCATAGTCAATGAAACACAAAAAGACTTTCAGCCAAGACCTATCTAACACTGGCAATGATATTTTTAGTGTCACAGACTATTCTAAACCCAGCTTGTATTATTTTTTTCTGATAGTTCTCTGTCAATGTACTGTTCCCATCGTTTTTGGATAAGATTCAGTAAGATTTTGCTTGCATGTGATATTATGATATTGTCTGATAATTTCCACATTCAGTTGGATCATTTTTCTTTGGTATGGGAATATATTTGAATCTTTTTCCAATCAGTTGGTCAGGTAGTTGTCCTCCAGATTTTGTTGATGTAACTTAGTGAGCACATCCAGTGTGGCATCAATTTGTTGAAATATAACAACTGATATTTCATCAATTTGTGAGGTCTTGGTTTTTGGCAATTTTTTCAGAGTAGTTTGAGCCTCATTTGCCTCTTGATCATATGTTGCTTCATGAAATTATTCCATGTCAACCAATTATTTTTGGTACAGTGACTCTGGATACTCCTTCCATCTTCTTGTAATGCTTCCTGAATTAGTCAATATTCTGCTTATAGCATCCTTAAGTATTGCAGTTCAAGGCTTGAATTTATTTTTCCGTTTCTTCAGCTTAAGAAATGCTCAGTAAATTTCTCCCTTTTGATTTTCCAACTCCACCTCTTTGCACATTTCATTATAATACTTTTGTCTTCTCAAGCTGCCCTTTGAAATCTTGTTCAGCTCCTTAACTTCCTGCTCTTTTCCCTTAGCTTTGGCATCTCAGCACTCCAGTGAACTATTCAGAGTCACTTCTAATATACTCCTTGTGCTTTTCTTCCTCCTCTGTAATGACATTTTACATTCTTCCTGGATGACATTCTTCATATTTTCCTATTGCTCATCTTGTCTTCATTCATTAGTGTTCAAGGCTTTAAAACTGTTCCCAAGATGGTTTTTAAACTCAGTCGGGATAAACTGAAGTTCAAATTTTGGTTCTTGCATATTCAATTTCATTTTCTTTAGTTTTAATTTGAACTTGGATAGGAGTAGTTGATAGTCTGTTCCATAGTCAGCACCCAGCCTAGTTCAGCTGATAGTGAGCTTTTCCAATGATTCTTCTACAGCTGTAATAGATCTAATTCCCGTGCTTTCAGAGGTGAAGTCCATATGTATAGCCACCATTTATGTTTCTTATAAAAGGTATTTGCAATGAACAGGTCATTGTTTGTAAAAAATTCTACCATTCTAGCTCCAGCCCTATTTGCCACCAAGTCCATATTTTCTAACTATGGATCCTTCTTCCCTGGTCCTGACTTTTGCATTCCAGTCACCCATTATTATTAATGCATCTTGGTTGCATGCATGATTAATTTCTGACTACAATAATTGATAGAAATAATCTATTTTCGCCTCCTTGTCTCTGATTGTTGTATATATTTGAGTGATAGTGGTATTAACTGGTCTTCCTTGTGTGTTTAGCTTACAACATTGTATTTCAAGATGGATCTAGAAATGGCCTTCTTAACTATGAACATGACCTAATTTTTCTATCTCATCTCCAACGTAGTATATCATTTGACTAACTCTTGAAAATGTCTCATGCCAATCCATTTTATTTTACCAATACTTGTAATTGTTGTTATGTGCCATCAAGTCTCTTTAGACTCATCGCTAAGCTATGTACAACAGCCCTAAACTCTGCTGTGTCCTGTGCCAATCGCACTGTCTCTGAAACACCCAACCTGATTACCCCAGTCACTGAATCAATCCACCTCATAGAGGGCCTTCCCCTCCTGCACTGTCCCTCCACCCAACCAAGCATGATGTCCCTCTCCAAGGACCGGTGCCTCCTTACAACACACCCAAGGTGTGTTAGACAGAGCCTCAGAATGCTTGCCTCCAGGAAGCCGCCCAGTTTAACCTTTCTAGGATGAATCTGTTTGTTTTCTTAGCAGTCCATGGTACCCTCAATACTCTTCTCCAGCACCACAGCTCAAAGGCATCAATTCTCCTTCTATCCTCCCTAGTCATTGTCCAACTCTCTGATGCATAACAGGTGATAACAAAGACTATGGCCTGTATCAGATGCACCATAGTCTCCAGAGAGACACCATTGTTCTTCAGTACTTTGGAGAGGTCCCAAACATCAGAATTTCCCACAGCAATACATCTTTTAATTTCCTGGCTACTGGTGCCGAGAGTATTGACTGTGGAGCCAAGCATACTAAAGCTGTGAACAATCTCAATCTCTTCACCATCCATCCTGATGCTGCCAATTGGTCCAGTGGTGAGAATCTTCGTATTCTTGACATGGAGCCTCAATCCATATTGGAGGCTGCAGTCCTTGACGCTCAGCCGCAAGCACTTAAGGTCCTCCTCAGTTTCAGCAAGCAGGGTTGTGTCATCTGCATATACAACTATTTAGTATTTAAATATATATGTGCTCTATTTTTTAACAAAGTCCAATGTTTTTCTACATTCCTATGTCTCATATTCCATGTTCCAATCATTACAGCCTGCTTACCACTGTTCCTCCTCTTTTGTGTTTCCCAGTATGAGGGTTCAGCCTCAGGTGCCCTATCTTCTATCCTTCTTGAAGTGTGCTCTATTACCCAAATGTTTTCCAAGACCTATACTTTTGAAGGTGGAAGATCAATCCTTCTTTCTAGTCTGTCTGAATTTGGGTGCTTAGGTTTAGAACAATATGTTATGAACACGCATATTCCCAAAAAGAACATATGAAAGGCACGTCACCATTACAAAATTACCAATAAATTTAGTGTTTGTTCTCAACTTCGGTGCTTGTGTCTTGCTCCTATCCCTTTCACAGATCCAACAGCATCCCTTTCAACCCCCTTCCTAGCCTGACTAGCACCTACATTTCCCCAGCCAGCCATTAATTTGATGGCACAGTCCTCAAATACTTTGTGATGTCTTTGCCTCAAGTGCTGCTGCAAATCTTAAGACATGCTGCTGCTATCATAATATAGCTAATAAAAATATTAATCTGCATCCTGATGAAATGAGTCACATCCAGGGTTTAAAAAACTACCCAGCAGCATCTGTGAAACAGCTAAGGAACTGTACTTACAGCAGGAAAAAAATGAAAATTAAAAAAAAAAATTTCAGATAAGAAACATCTACACAAGTCATAAAGGCATCTATCCAGAGATCAGATGGACTGGATTTTGCAGGACTAAACCATACATATTTCTCATGAGTTCAAGATAAAAGAACAGAAACATGGCAGAAAACTCAAATTCCTACTACAAAAATAGAAAATCGAAACAATGTAGAACAGAGGTACGACTGAGAACTTGGCACTGAAACACTCAACCTAGATCCAAGCCTGCACCCTCATTTTAGCTTTTCACAAAGTAGCAGAGTGGTACATAAAATAAGCTCTTGTTGTATAGGTTACAAATAACTTTTAGTTCATTAAATTTTATTTAGATCTTAAGAGGCAAAATGCTTTTTTTGTAAGCCTGCTAAATATATTTGTTAGGTCTGTTGTACATAGGGTTTTCAGAGGCCTGTCATTTCAGAAGTGGATGGCCAATCCTTCTTCCTAGTCTGTCTTAATCTGAATGTTTAGATTTAGAGGAGTATCTGACAGACAGCA
>NW_006399817.1:13238821-13243912 GCF_000299155.1 Elephantulus edwardii
GGCACATAACAACAACAGTGTCTTTGTTAGGTTACAACTCAATAAAATAAAACAGAGGGAAGAACAGCCTATGTGCAACACAATTTGGACCAGCACTATCTTCACAAACCTGTTTTTGCTTGAGCATATTGTTGCAGACACTGTATCAATACATCCTGCCTCTTATTTGTTGTTCTTCTGTTTTACCTAGCATGGTGACTTTCTACAGAGGTTAATCCTCATCTAATACTATGTCCAAAGTATGTCTTCTTGTCCCTGTTTAAGGAGTATTTTGGTTATACTGCTTCCTTGAATTTATTTTTTATTTGAGGTTCAAATTTAAATATTAGTTGCATTTAAGTAACGCAAGTACGAAACTAAGGTTTGCCTCATGCAGGCCATAGTCTTCACAATTGTGTGCTATGTGTCAGAGAGCTGGACAGTGATTTGGGATGATAGAAAGATAATTGATGCCTTTGAGCTGTGGTGCTTGAAAAGGGTGTTGAATATAGTATGGACTGCTAGGGGAACAAACTGGTTTGTCCTGGAGAGGGTGAAACCAAGTTGCTCCTTGGAGGCAAGGATTCTGAAGCTTCATCTGATACACTTTGGGCATGTTGCAAGGAGGGACCAGTCCTTGGAAAAGGACATCATGTTTGGGAGGGAGAAGGGACAGTGCAAGAGAAGACCTTCAATGAGATGAAGCAACAGTGAGGCTGGTACAGGATAGAGCAGGGTTTAGGGATCTTGTACATAGGGTCGTTATAAGTTGCAAGAGACTCAATGGCACATAACAACAATAATAGCATAATGACAAGCAGCTGCACCGCAATCCTCAAGTCATACAGTTTGAATCCACCAGCTGCTCCATGGGAGAAGGATGGGTAATCTCCTGCGATTAACTGCCTCTGAAAACCCAAAGTTTCAGCTATGGCTTGTTCTGACTCGACAGTACACAACAAAAACAAATTTTCGTATGAAAGCAACTTGTTCCAAATATCATAATGAGTTCTTACTACCTATATTATAAAGGGAATGACATAGTGCATAAGGGAGGTTACTATCTCCTGATAAAGTAAACATTTTATGAGGCAGGAAAAGCTCTGCTACAGAATCTGTACCTCAGCACATCCAAGACCGGTGCTGGAAGTCAGGAGAATTAGCTGCCGGTGCTTAGGGTTTCGAAAGTGCTGAAGGGACGAAAGGCCAATGTGTTGGCTCCAGGTTAGTTCTTATGATCAACTATTCTTTTTATCTTCCCATAAGACCACCTCTCTTCGTTTGTTGCACAGGATGGGAAGGATAAGAGGAGGGGCCCAAGGAGTTAGAATGTATGATTTCAAATAGGAAATAGCATTCCTTAGATGATGGCCCCTTAGCAACTGAGAAAAAAAGCACATTAGTGTAAGTAGATTGGGGAAGGAAATTAGGGTGGGACATTTGAATTATTGACATAATTTAAAGCATTAGCAGTAAATAAATCAAGACAATGGCCTGTTCACTATTTAGACCTGTGAGATTTCTGGCCCTTTTCCACACATTTTTCTTTTGTTTATCTCCTGAGAATGCCCACATGTGTACAATACAAAGAACTGAGTCATAAAAGCAGAGGCCTGTTAGCCTCCCTGAGGACCAATTAATGGTGCTCCAAATCTTGTGGGCAGGCAGATAAAAAGCATAGAGCGAGTGAGGGGAAGAGGATGAATACTCAACTAGAGTGGGGCTGGATTTTTCTTCTTTTTCTTTGAGATGTTGGAAGGGACTTCTTTAGCTATTCTTATCTAACTTTTTGGGGGTTCACAGGTTATTTTTTCCCCTCTTATTTTTCTCCTTATATTTTTTCCAGTCTGCTTCTGTATTCCCCCTACTTGTAATGTGAACAGAGAGAAAAGTAGTACTTCAAAATATCAATTAAGCTTTCATCCGAATTGATGACAGCACGGGTCCAGGTGAAAAATAAATAAATAAATAAGAAAGGCCATTTAGAATGTTTCTGTTCCCCCTTTCATATATTGGCAGTTTTATTGATAGATGCTTGAGTTTGTATTACCATTTGTATCTCTAAGCTGGATATTACTGTGAATGCAAGGAGCTTTGTAGTTCAACCTTTAACTCCAATCTCACCCCCTACGAGTCCACAGGCCTTTGAACAGCCACAGAGTGGCACTTTGAAATCAGGAGTTGAAAGTGTTTGACATGGAAAGGGGAGCTTAAAAGTCTTGCTCTTTGAACCTTTTCTTTTTAAAGTCCCACAGAAAGCACAGGCAGGACAATAATGGGCAGGCTGGGGGCTCTCTAGGTGAAGAGGGGAGATGTGGTAATGAGGTTTTAAGTGTTTCTCTACCTCCATCCTACTCACTGTCCTCATGGTGAGGGAATTAAAGCTGGCTTACCATACACCTTAGTCTTTTAGTGGCAGTAGCTGCACTTTTTTTTTTAGAAAAACTGTTCATTCAGCACTTAGCAGCATTGTGAGAAAAATCTAACAAGTTAATGAAAATTAAAAATAAAAATAAATGCTACAATTATTTATTCCCTGTAGAAGTTAAAATAATGCTACCTATACTATCTATTGACTAAGCAGTGGTAATTTCTGAAACAAATCTAAAGGGACAAGCTTCTGTTTCTCCTTAGATGGGGCAGAGACTTGGTCCTTACTGTGATACTTCTGTCTGACTGAGGAGTCGTCATTGTTGCTGTTAGGTGCTGTTAAATTGAGTATGACTTATAGCAACTCTATGAACAACAGATTTAAACCCTGTCCTATCTTGTGCCATCCTCACAATCTCTGACATGTTCAAACCCATTGCTGAAGTCACTTTATCTGTCCTCCTGGTTGAGAGTCTTTGTTACTTTTGCCATCCCTCCACCTTCCCAATTATCATGCCCCTCTCCAAGGAACAGCCTAGGAACATGTCCAAAGTATGTGAGCCTAACCTTTATCATCTTTGCCTCCTAGAAGGCCTCTGGCAATACCTTATCCAAGACTAATCTGTTCTTTGGCCTTCCATGGGATGTTCAATATTATTCTCGAACACCACAGTTCAAAGGTGTGAATTCTTCTTCTGTAATCCTTATTCATTGTCCAGCTCTCATATGCAGAGCAAGTGATTGAAATGACCATGGCCTGAATCAGGCATACCTTAGTCCTCAAACTGACGTCATTGCCACTCAATAATTTTGAGAGGTCCCGAGTACAGACTTTCCCAGTGTAATACATGTCATGATCTCCTGACTCCTGGTACAAAGTGTATTTATTGTGGTTTCTAGTAAGGTGAAGTTGTTAACAGCTTCAATTTTTTCTCTATCAATAATGTAGTGAGGATTTTTGTTTTCTTGACCTTGTTATGCAATCCATATTGAAGGTTGCAGTGTTTAACCTTCTGTAACAAGGGCTGCAAGTTCTTCCTTACTTTCAGCAAGATTATGTCATCTACATAACAAAGGCTATTGTGAGTCTTCCTCCAATTCTGTTGTCACATTCTTCTTTATAAAGTCCAGCTTCTCTAATAATTTTCTCAGCATACAAATTAAGTATGTATGGAGAAAGAATATAACCGTGGTACACAACTTTCCTCATCGTAACCATAGAGTATTCCCCTGTTCTGTTCACATAATAACTTCTTGGTTTAGGTAGCAGTTGCAAAATTAAGTATTCTGAGATTCCAAAATTCTAAACCCACAATTTATTTTAATAGAAGATTAAAATAATTTATAAATATGTTAACTTAATTATTAAGAAATTCAACTCTATTTCAACAGAACGAAGAAGTAACATTGCAAGGAAAACAGCACTGCATGTACTTTCCATTTTATACATAATTATGAGTATTATGAAGATGATGCTTCTTACCCATTACCAGTAGAGCAGCTTGCTAATGGTTGGTTTTTACTGGTCTCGTCTTTCATGAAGTTCTTTTTTTGACTTGTATACAATCTCATGATAAAAAATCCAGTTTATCGTGATAGAAAACAGTGAGTAAAAGAGATAAAAACTAATATTGTTAGGTGCCGTCAAGTTGAGTATGGCCCATAGGGACCCTGTCCTTTCCTGTCTCATCCTCACACTTCTTGAAACATTAGAGCCTATTGCAGAAGTCATCCTTTCAATCAACCTGGCCAAAGGTCTTCCTCTCCTTCACTAAGCCTCCACCCTTCTAAACATCATGTCACTGAATAGACCCATCTAGCAATATGTCCAAGTATGTGTGTTGGAGCCTCATCATCTTTACTTCCAAACAGCACTCTGGCTGTATACAACCCAACACATAATTTGTTTATCTTCTTGGCAGTCCATGGGATGTTCAGTGCTCTTCTCTAACACCACAGCTCATAGGATTGAATTTTTCTTCTGTCATCATTATTCAGTTTCCAGGTGCATAGCAAGCGATCAGAAAGATCATCATCTGAATCAGACACATCTTAGTCCTCAAACTGACATCATTACTCTACAATAATTTGGAGAGGTCCCGAAGTGCATATTTTCTCAGTTCATTGTATCTCCTGGTTTCCTGAATGCTGGTGACAAGGGCATTAATTGTAGATCCACGATCCAAATGAGATGAGTGACAGCCCTTGTGGCTGAGTGGCAAGAGCTGCATTGCAAACCTGAAGGCAAAGACACGTGATTTGAGGTCACCAGCTGCTCCATGGGAAAAGGATGCGCAATCTCCTCCAATGTGATTAACTACCCCTGAAAACCCAGTGGAGGGTCAACTATGAGTCGGTTCCAACTCTACAGTAAACAACAGTAAGATGAAGCTGTTGATAGTTTCAATTTTTTCCTCATCTATCATGATGTTGCCTATCAACCCAGTGGGTATCTTTGTTTTCTTGACATTGAGATGCAATCCATATTGAAGGCTGCATTTTTAATCTTCTGTTACAAGTGTTTCAAGTTCTCCTCACTTTCAGTAAGCGGGTTGTATCATCTGCATAATGCCAAGTTATTTATGAGTCTACCCTTGAACCAATCACTAGGGTCTTGTAAGCAGACCCTAGTGATTGGTACATGGAATATGAGAGCCATGAATGAAGGAAAATTAGAAATTGTTAAGAAAGAAATGGAACGCATAAATATTGACATATTAGGCATTGGAGAGATGAGACGGA
>NW_006399817.1:13246372-13289135 GCF_000299155.1 Elephantulus edwardii
AACAACAACAACAACACCCTTGAATCTGATGCCACATTCCTCTAGCCAGAGCTTAGCTTCTCAAATAATTTGTTCAGCATACAGATTGAATAGGTATGAAGAGATAATACAACACTGACATATTTTCTTCATAATTTTAAACCATATAGTGATCCCTTGCTCTGTTTGCACACAGCCTCCTGGGTTAGGGATAGGTTTTTTGTGGAACAATTAAGTACTCTGAGATTCCTATTCTTCTCAATGTTAGCCATAACTTGCTATGATCCATAATCAAATTTATTTGTATACCCAATAAGGCATAAATAGACATGTTTTTGGCATTCTCTACTTTCAGTGTGGATCCATCTGACATCAGCAGTGATAGTTCTTCTAAGTCCTGCATGAACTTCTTACAGCTCCCCATCTATGTATTGTTCTAGCAATTTTTGAATGATTTTTCAGCAGTGTTTTGCTTGCATGTAATAATACTGTTCCATAGTTTTCACATTCTTTTGTATCACCTTTCATGGGAATGAGAACAAGTAAGGAGCATTTCCAACCTGTTGACCAGACAGCTTCCTCCAAATTTTCTGGCCTAGACTGGTGAGTGTGTCCAGAGCTGCTTCTGTGAACTGAGCCAAGTCAATTTGTATCCCACTGATTCCTAGGGCCTTATTTTTTGCTAATGCCTTCAATACAGTTTCAACTTCCTCCTTCATTATCATTAGCTCTTGCTCATATGATACCTTCTGAAATTTTTCCATGTCAATCAGTTCTTTTTGGTACAATGATTCTGTGCATTCCCTCCATATTTTGATATTTTCTGGGTCAATATATTGCTCATTACACCTTTCAGTATCGTGATGCGAGACCTAAATTTGTTTGTTTTTCTTTTTTCCGTTTTCTCTGCTTGAGAAATGCAGAGCAACATCTTTCTTTTCTATACTCCAATTGCAGCTTCCTGCTCCTCCATTATAATACCTTGCTTTGTTCTCCTGAGTTGCCCTTTGAAACCTTCTGTTCAGTTCTTTTGCTTTGGTATGTTTCCCCTTTGTTTTGACTTCTCAAAACTCTAGTGCAATTTTGAGTCTCTTCTGATATCCATTTTGGGTTTTTTTCCTTTTTTTAACATTAGTTTTTATACAGTTTATTTACAAAATTCAAATACATTGTTTTTATTTCCCTCACCTCGCCAACCAACAAATTGTGTGACCTCATGATTAATCCTTCCTCACCTGCAAATCCTCACTCCTCAGCTTCCACCCTCCCCCACACCTTGGATTCTCATGCGCATTCTACAATAATGTTTTTATAAGTATTTGTCCTTATGGGACTTAGTTCTCTAAGCATAATGCTCACTAGTCTCTCCCAAGTTAGGTAATAATTTACAAAATCATTGCTCCTACATGCTGCATAGTATTCCATTGTGTGAAGAGACCACAATTTCTCAATCTATTCGATTGTGGTCTGAAAAGTGGGCTGTTTCCATGTTCTTGAGATGACCTCTTGCTTTCTTCATGGACAATATCCTTGATATCATCCCGTAACTCATTTGATCTTTGATCATTGATGTCCAATGCCTCAAACCTATTCTTAAGATGACCTTGAAATCCAGATAGAATAGACTAAAAATCATATTTTGGCTCTCATGGACCTCCTTTAATCTTCTTCATCTTTAATTTGAACTTGTACCTGAGTAATTAGTGATCTGACTCACAGTCTACCTCTAGCCTAGTTATGACCAATATTTAGCTTCTCCAACAATTCCTTGGTCTAATTTTTTTAGTCCAGGCATATGGATATTTTAACAAATGTTCACGAAACTTAAAAAAAACCCATATGTTGATATTAGTAATAAAAGGGAACCACATATCTCTTAGACTTCTATCATGTGACAGAAACTGTCCTTTACAATCTGCTTTATAGAATTTTCCCATAAGATCACTATAACACACAGAGATAGATATGGTCTTTTCTATTCTAGGATATTGAAGTTTAGCGGTGAAGTAGCTAAACTATTAATGCAACTCTAGAAAGTAGTGAACTTAGAATTTACATCCAATCCTTCTGAGTCTAAATATCCATGTGTTTTGAATGGTAGACCAAATAATATTAATATTTATATTAACGGCAAATATAGGATTAATTATATAGCAAGTACATATGTGCTTTATATTCTCTGATGAAAACAATTAAAATTTCATTATGAAAAAAAAATAAAAAATAAAAAAAACATTTCATTATGATTACACCAAAGAATACTAAGAAAGATAAGTTAAATGTACATAGTTTAAAGGTATGTTGTACTTGATAATGGCTCAACTGATCCAAACATTCTGGTTAACAACAATCCAGTTAATCTAGAAGCTAAGGATAATTGATATGTACATGATCTGAGAATAGCTACCTGAATTTATGTGTTGTTGTTATTGTGTACAGTATAGATTTAGAACCGATCCATACTTGACCCTCTAACTGGTTTTCAGAGTTTCAAATCTACAACCTGCTCCTTGGGAGAATGATGGGCAATTTCCTCCAATGCAACTTAACTGCCTCTCAAAACCCACCAGAGGGTCAGCTACGGGTTGTTCCCAACTCAATGGCATACAACAATTACAGCTGGTTTTCAAAGGCAATAAACTGCATGGCAGGATATTGTCCATCTTTTTCCTGTGGAACAGCTAGTGGGTTAGAACTACTTACCATTTAATTAGTTGCATAATTCCTTACCACAAAATCATCAGCGCAAATAATCTGAAAATAGCTACCTGAATTTCTTGTGTATATACCTTTAAACAGATCTTTTCAATTATTATAAATAAATCTGAGTGAAATTTTCATCAATGCATGACGTTCTGCTCTGTGCCAATACAAAAGTAATTTGTCCCATTTTTGGCCAGTTCCTGAGGAATTAAAAAACAAAAATTGGACTGCAATGTCAGAACCCTCTATGTTACTGTGCCTTATTAATTGGATAAAGAGTACTTTCCCCTTGAGCTTGGAAATTTAAAAACATGCATTTATTTCCTATTATGAAGTGTTGTTATGTTTGCACAACCAGTTTTCATTTTATTGTGACTGCATAATACTGTGTTAGAAATAATAATCATTGCTCTCCCAAGCAAATCTTGTGAAATCCCTTCTGGCAGTAGAATTGTTCATTCCCTCCACAGGTTTTCTTTGATAAGTAATTTGTAGTAAAGTATTTTCTAATTTTTTTAACCTGTTTTAAATAAAAATACTTTGAAATAGTAAATTTTTATTATCAGTAAGTTTTAGGTTCAAATATTTACAAACTTTTTATACAAACACATTAAGTAATATATACAGATACAAATCTATGGCAGTATAACACATTTACAGCGGTGTTCTTGGTCATTAGCTCAGGCACAAACCCATTTTGGACAGCATATTTATTGTCTCCGTGACTCTTTTTATTCATCTGCAAAATGGTGACAATTAGTTTATGAGAATTAACAGAGGTGTTAGAAGACTGATAAAAGAAAACCAAAAGTTCTTAGCACAGCAAAATAAACCAATAAAGAGTAGCTTTGTTGACACAGTAAGTAGCATATTGCACTGCTAACTCAAAGACTAGACTCTCTAATGGTTCCAATGCCGTCAGGTCCACTGGAAAAGATGGACAGTCTTCTTCCCTTGGGATTTAAAGCAGTGAGCTTTGAAGTTTTATTGTTATTATTACAAGTAATGTAACAGTACTATTTCCTATGTGTGGTCACATGTGGTTATCTCCAGCTTACTCTTTAAATCTGAGCTCTCCTTCCTGTTAAGTAAAAACAGCACAAGCAATGCAATGCACTGTGCAAGCAATGGACGTGATTTATTAGAGGAAATGCTTTACAGAGAAGGACATAATAGAACTGAGTCCATTAGACAATGCTTATGCTAACAAAAGAAGATGCAGACCTCTTATTTATTGACTCTGGAGGTGGACAAAGGGAATTATGTTTATTCATGGAGAAGATGGGGTTTCAAATTAATCTATCTAGTGGCTTAGTGGTAAGGCACTGCACTGCTGATGCAAAGAAATGCCATTTTAATCCACCAGCTTCTCTGTGGGAGAAATATGGGCAATGTCCTCCCGTGCAATTTAATGCACCAGATGAAGGGTCATTTCTGAATCTACTATATACAACAACAACAGAATAATTTTAACAGGTTTATTCTTAAAAGGAGTAGGAGGTCATCTGTAATTGGCTTAAGTGGCATGTTGTTGTTGTTGTTTACAGTCAGGTTGGAACCGACCCATAGCTGACCCTCTGGCAGTTTTTCAGAGGCAGTTAATCACATGGAAGGTGATTTCTCATCCTTATCCTGTGGAGCAGCTGGCAGCCTCGAACTGTGTGCCTTTGGGATTGCAGCACAACTTTTTGCCACTAAGCCACCAGAGCTCCCTCTGCAATTAGCTTAACTGGCATAGATTCAAATAATTAAGCACATTGACAGTCATTCTTTCAATATGGCTGCTGAGGCACATGCAGATGAACTTGTGTGGAGCAGATGTAGATACTCAATGAGGCTTTGAGCATGCATAATTCAGCAACACATGTATGTAGCTTTAAAAATGGTCACCATCATGTGAGCCAAATGGTCATCCAGAACATGACCTTTTAAAAAATGGCTGCTCTCCAGAAGGTAATACAAGAGTTATTCGCATAGTACCTGAAATATTTTGGCAGAGTTAACTGATACTAAGAGAGATCACATAAAGTGCCTAGCCTACTCATTTAGGGTATGTTTGTGGGACTTAAGATGCCTGTATTAATATCATATGCAAGCAATACACTTCGTGATCAACACTCTTGGAACCAGCAGCCAGGAAATGAAAAGATGTATTGCGTTGGGAAAGTCTGTTGTCAGAGACCTCTCCAAAGTACTGAAGAGCAATGATGTCAATTTGGAGACTAAGGTGTCCCTAATATAGGCCATGGTCTTTATAATCACTTGCTATGCATTAGAAAACTGGACAAGGACTAGGGATGATAGAAGGAGAATTGATGTCATTGAGCTGTGGTGCTGGAGAAAGTATTGAATATACCATGGACTGCTAAGAGAACAAACAGGTTCATCCTGGAGAGGGTTAAACCAGCTACTCCTTGGAGGTAAGGTTTCTGATGTTTCACCTGACTATCTTGGCCATATTGCAAGGAGGGACCATTCCTCGGAGAGATAGGTCATGCTTGGGAGGTGGAAGAACAGCACAGGAGATGAAGACCCTTGATGAGATGGATTGATTCAATGACTGGGATAATGGGAGTAGATGTGTCAGAGACAATAATATTGGCACAGGATAGAGCATTGTTTAGGGCTGTTATACATATGGTCACTATAAGCCACAGGTGACTCGAAGGCACATAACAACAACAAGAAAAACACTGCTGAAGATCATTAAAAATGGCTAGAACAGTACATAGTAAACATAATTTCCAGAAGTTCAAACAGGATTTAGAAGAGGCTGTGGTACCAGAGATATCATAGCTTAAATAGGTGGATCCTGGCTGAAAGTAAAGAACAGCAGAAGAATGTCTATTTATGATTTATTGAATATGCAAAGTAAGTTGACTGTATCATAACAAGTTATCACTAACATTGAGAAGAATGGGAATCTCAGAGCACTTAATTGTGTTCATGCAAAACCTAAACCTAGACAAAGAGGCTGTTATGTGAACAGAGCAAGGGAACACTACATAGATTAAAATTAAGAAGGGAGTACTCTCTTCATACGTATTCAGTCTGTATGCTGAGCAAATTATTCGAGAAGCTTGGTGCTGTTAAATGAATGTGGCATCAGGATCAGAGGGAGACTCATTAATAACCTGTACTATGTAGACGATACAACCTTGCTTGCTGAAAGTAAGGAGAACTTGAAGATCGTTTTGCAGAGGATCAGAGACCACAGCCTTCAATATGGATTGCACCTCTATATCAAGAAGACAAACCCCTATGGTAGGCAACATCATGATAGAGCAAGAAAAGATTCAAACTGTCAACAACTTCATCTTACTTGGATACATAATTAGTACCCTAGTTACCAGCAGTCAGGACATCAGGAGACATTAAGCATCTGGAGAAAGTCTGCAGTTAGGAAGCTCTCCAAAGTATTGAGGAGCAATGATCTCAGTTTGAGGACTAAGATGTATCTGAGTCAAACTATGGTCTTTCTGATCACTTGATATGCATCTGAGATCTGGACAATGAATGAATAGGATAGATAGAAGAATTGATGTCTTTGAGCTGTGGTGTTGGAGAAGAGCACTGAATATCCATGCATTTCCAAAAGAACAAACAAATATGTCTTGGATAGAGTGCAACCAAAGTGATTTTTGGAGGCAAAGATGATGAGGCTTTTCCTTACATACTGAGGCAGGTTGCTGGAGGGCAAATTTCTTGGATAGGGACATGATGCATGGATAGGTGGAGGGTCAGCAAAAGAGAGGAAGACCTCTGACCATATAGATTGACATGATGTCTGCTTCAGTAGGCCCTAGTGTGTCAGGAGATTGTGAGGATGTAACAGATAAGGACAGGGTTCAGTTGTATTGTTCATAGGGTTGCTGTGGGTTGTAACTGACTCCATGATAACTAACAACAACATAACACCAACAACTGAATGCTGCTTTCCTGATCCAAATCTTGACAAGGGAAAATATTTTCATTCAGGATATCATGTAAAAAGAGAGATGAGAAAAAAAGTCTAACTCTTCAACTTTAAAATAGTTACAATTTTGCTTTTTATCCCTTGAAAACATGGTCCTCAATACAAGGTCTTGTTATTAGGTACAATCATGTGTGATTAATATCTACCCTAAAAATAACAAATTTGAACCCTGTCCTAACCTCATCTCTGACATACTTGAGCCAATTGCCACAGTGGCTTTGTTAATCCATTCACCACTTTTCCACCCATGATGTTACTTTCTAAGGAATGTTGTTGCTGTTGTTGGGTGCTACTGAGACGAGTATGACTCACAGCAACACTATGAACAACAGATCTGAATCTTCTTATATCTTGTGCCATCTTCATCATCTATTCTTTACTTGAGTCCATTGCACTTACTGTGTCAATCTACCTGGTGAAGGATCTTTCTCTTTTTCACCATCCCTCTATCTTTCCAAGTATGATGTCCTTTTTCAAAGAATAGCCTCTCTTAATAACGTGTCCAAAGTATTTAAAATGAAGCTCTGGCATATATGCCTCCAAGGAGCATTCTAACTATACTTTCTCAAAGACATGTATGTTTTGTTTTTTCTTTTGGCCATGAGATATTCAGCACTCTTTTCCAACATCATAGCTCAAATTCATCAATTCCTCTTCTGTCATCATTATTAGGAAGCAGGATTGGCCACCCACTTCTGAAATGGCAGGCCTGTGAAAACTCCATGGGTGGGGGGGGAAGAGGAACACAGCTACAATATTAGAAATATGTCAGATTAACAGCCAATCAAAATTAGAAGAAACAGCAGCAAACATTCTTTAATACATGGAACGTTCAATGTATGTAGTATGAACGTAGGAAAACTAGAAGCTATAAACAATGAAATGGAATGAGTTAACCTAGACATTCTAGACATTGAGATGAACTAGACTAGCACATGATATGTGAGGAATGAAAAACAGAGGAAAAATGTCTTTCATTCATAGTTAAAAGGACAATATCAACTTTTGTTTTGAAGTACAGCATTGTGAGTCACAGCACTACAATACAGAATATGGTGTTGTACTATCAATATGCATGCAAGGAAAACCAGCAAAAGCCAAACAGGAGGAAATGGAAGATGTTACAAAATTTTGAAGTCCAAAATTAACCAAACATGCAATCAAGACTCCAAGGAATAGCCCCTCCTAACAACATTCCCAGAGTATGTAAGATGAAACTTCACCTTCTTTGCCTCTAAATAGCACTTTCTCCAAGACATATTTGTTTGCTCTTTTGTCAGTCCATAAGATATTCAATACTATCCTTCAAAATAGTCTAAGGAGAAGAAAATGAGACATTGTAAAACAGGGCTATGTCTCTTTGAAAGGGCCAGAGGGAGTAAGAATAGCACAGCCTTTCACTGCCCCAGAGCAGAAAGCAAAGAGCCCATAAGCCAGATCCATGGTGCCTCTAGAGCCCCAGCAGCAGAGGTTTACATATCTGTTGCTGACTCACAGACTTAGAGTTATGGTATTAACAATGTGTTTTAGTAGGGAGGTGAGTGAAGGAGGCAAAGAATGTATCACAATAAAAATCCGGGATTTAGTCCAACAGTTCTAAGACACAACCCTCAGTAAGTCTAAGATCTGGTTTCAGTTCAATAGTCAAATCCAAACTATCCAGCAAGGTTTGCCTCAAAGTAATTACAAGTCAACATCTCCACCAAACATCCAGGAAGAATAACCAAACCTTTAACTGTGGCCAGCACAAGTGCAAGAAGCCTCAGGTCACACCTTGCCACCATATGTCCATAGCAATGTCACAGTTTTTTCACCAACAAGGTCTTGCTCTCTCCGGGGTCTTCTCATGACAAGCTTTGCTTGCTGCAAGTCTTGCTGTTAGAAGTTGAGCTCACTTCATGGTTTCCTAGTCCCACAGCTGTAGATGATTTGCACGTTCATGCTGGTTTACAAGACCATGTGTCTTCAGTAAAGGTAGCTGGAGACAAGAGGTGGTTAACTCTAATGGCTTTTAAAAAGCCAATTTTTTTAGGGTAACGCTATCAAAACCAGAACCCAAAGGCATCAGTGTTTTTTTCTGGCATCCTTATTCATTGTACCTATCCTAAAAATACAGCAAGTGATGTAAAAGACCATGTCCTGAGAGAAGTACCCTTTGGTCTTTAACATGATGTCATTGCTCTTCAGTACTTTAGGAAGTTCCCTGGCAGTAGACTTTCCCAATGCAATAAATCTCCCAATCTCCTTACTCCTGGTACCAAAGGTGCTAATTGTGAAGATGAAGTCATTGACAACTTCAATCTTCTGTCCAGTTGTGAAGATTTTTGCCTTCTTGATATTGAGAGTCAATGCATGTTGAAATTTGTAGACCTTGATCTACTGCAGTAATATCTTCAAGTGTTCGTGTTTTCAAGTAAACAAGGTTGTGTCATTTGCATAAAGTAGGTTGTTAATTAGCCTTCCTCCAATCATGAAGCCAGACTGAGAGTTTCTTTTTAACACTAGTCAAAAGCTTCAAGGCTCAAGGCTGAGGTGGCTGTGAGGAAATTTCAGAAGCTGTACTGATTGAATGATTGTAGTTTGCTCCTAACCTGGATTACTGCCTTTTGACTTGTGAGCTATTGCATTCTATTTCAGACCCAGAAGGGTAGTAATATAGGTGCTGGGATGAATAGAAAGAGAAACAGGAATATGGGGGATTATCTTACCTTATGGGAACAGTTTTGTGTTGTTGACATTGACGAAGACTATCCATTGTGAGTTGCTAAATGTCAGATACCTCATCCTCATGAGTTCCTTGCTCCTTTTACAAAAGCATTTGTAATATTTTAATTATATGAAGATATTCTTGCTTTTTTAAAAAAAATTCTTCCTAATAATTATGTTTTCCCCCATATTGTTTCTATTTCTCAGTGATCTCCTCAGATAATTTGTGATCCTGTAAAGATTACCAGAAACTGAGTATGTGGGATTAAGCTTTTTAATATGAACTGCAAAATTTCTTTAGGAAACCCACTGGTGTTAATAGTCTTTATCATTTTGTTGTGCCAAATTATAACTTGTCATGAAAGATTATATTTTCTACCTGGAGAATAAAAAAAATTGGGAAATCTAAGTGGAGGAAAAGTAAAATACATTTTGTACAAAAACAAATTGCAAAACCATTGGTTTATTCATTATGGGTTTTACCTAAGACTCTTGCTACTGTTTCTCATTCGATCTATGAAGATAATTCCTCATTTTACCTGGTGTGGTGAATAAAAAAATCTGGTTTCTTGACTAGTAATGGAGAAGACCAGAGAATCTAACAGTATCTTGAACAGATTCTAACAAATCATCCTTATTTTATCTCAACTTTCACCTCAATTTACAGCTAAGTACTTAATACTAATAAGTTTTGTGCATTGTATGATGTAATTCAAAATAATTGTCAGTTCTCCCTTCTATCTGTTTGTGACTCTTCTTTCATGGATATGTTAAACTTTTAAATTTTAATAATTTGCTTTTTATTGAATAAAATGGACTTTTCATACATTATTCACATTAATTATTCTTATAACTCAGGGTCTTTGAAAATATTCCTTCCTGATACTTTAGTGGAGCTAATTGTCGTTGTTGTTGTGTGCCATTGAGTCAGAGCTGGCTCAATAGCGAGAATTATATGTGTAAGCTTAAGTACTGTCTTGACATATTAGTCTGTTATTTGTTTGCTTTTTTTTAAACTACAGAAATAACAATTATCTAAAACATTTTAATTTATGTTGGTCTAAGAAGAACTCATGCTATTGAACTGTCGTGGTAGGGAAGAGTTTTGAATATCTTATGGACTGTCAAAAGAGCAAACAAATATGTACTGCAGGAAATGCCACCATGGTGCTTCTTAGAGGCAACAATGATGAAATTTCATCTCATATATTTTGGGCATGTTGTCAGGATAGGCTAGTACTTGGAAAAAGACTTTATGCAGGGAAAAGGACAGTCATATGAAGATAGGAAGACCATCAATAAGATGGATTGAAACAGTAACTATAACAATAGGCTTGAGTAGATAAGAAACGGCCAGTAAAGATGGCACAAGATAAGGTAAGATTCAGTTTTGTTGTTTATAAGATTGCAATAAATCATAGTTGAGTTGATAGCACCTGATGAAAACAATAATTATATGTCTATGACTGTTGATTATGGATACAAGTAAAATTAACTAAATGACTAATTTACCACCTCTATCTCTTCTCCATTTATCATGATGTTGCCTGTTGGTTCAGTGGTGAAAATTTTTATTGATGTTGAAATGTAAACGCATATTGAAGACTGCAGATTTTTAATGAAGAACAGCTTATGCATTGGAATACATAGGGCTCAATAAGAATACAAATATATGTAAAAAGATTTAAAAATTCTTGTCTTAAACACACAACAAATATACTGGACAATATAAGAAAAATACAAGATGAATAAAGTATCCTTGTGAAATATATTCCTTTTAATTAATCATATATTTGTTAAGTTTTATCTATGTATAATTTTTGATGAATGTTATTTTTTTTTACAAATTCAGTCTCAAAAATCTTCAAAATTAGATTACTGAGTTTCTCATGGATTGTCAAAAGAACAAACAGGTCTGTCTTGGAGGAGATGCAAACTGGGTGTTTCACTGAGGCAAGAATGATACACTTCATCTCACAAACTTTGGGCATGTTGTCAAGAGGAGATAGTCCTTGGGAAAAAATATATTGAGACTATGGAGGATCAGTGATTAGAGAAAGATCCTCCAAAGATCAATTGTAACAATATATCAGAGACCATGTAAATAGCACAGCATAGAGTAAGGTTCAGATCTGTGAGTTGTAGCCAACTCTACAGCACCAAACAACAACATCCTTGTTATTACCCTACTCCAAAGACTTTCTGAAATGATACATTCTTTAGCATTTTCATAACTAAAAATAGATTAATAAATTCTTCTCAAAAGAAAAAAATCTTCAAAATTGTTTAAATTGTCAATAATTTGATTTGCCTTAGATTTACATTCAACACCCATGGTAGCAACAGTCAAGGAATCTAAAGACATGCTGTATTGAGGTAATATGCTGCCAATGACCTCTATAAAGAACTAAAAATAAGGACATTAGTTTGAAGGGTAAGGTGCACCTTATCCAAACTACATTCTGTTGGATAATCTTTCTTGGAAATGGGAACAAATATGGACCTCTTTCAATCAGTTAGACAAACAGTTGTTCTCCAAATTTTCTGAGTGAATCATAACAAGTTATGGCTAACTTTACGAAGAATGGGAATCCTAGGGCGCTTAATTGTGCTCATGTGAAACCTATAACTGTTGTGTGAACAAAGCAGGGGAGCACTACTTGGTTTAAAATTAAGAAGGGAATGTGGCAGGATTGTATTTTCTCTCCATACCTATTCAATCTGTATGCTGAGCAAATTATTTGAGTCTGGATTCAGAGGAAGATTCATCACTAACCTGCATTATGCAGATGACAAAACCTTCCTTGCTGAAAATGAGGAGCACTTGAAGCACTTGTTACAGAATATCGGAGTCCAGCCTTCAATATAGATTGTATCTAAACATCAAGAAAACAAAAATCCTCACCACTGAACCAACAGGCAGCATCATGATAGATGGGTAAAAGATTGAAACTGTCAACAACTGCATCATACTTGTACCCAACCCCCTTGATACCAGCAGTCAGGAAATGAAAGCATGCATTGCACTGGGAAGGTCTGCAGTTAGAGACTCCTCCAAATTATTGACGAGTGATGATTTCAGTTTCAGAACTAAGGTGTGTCAGATTCAGACTATGGTCTTTCCAATCAGTTGCTATGCATCTGAGCGCTGGACAATGAATATGGAGGGCAGAAGAAGACTTGATGCCTTTGAGACGTTGGGTCAGAGAAGAGTATTAAAATTTATGGACTGCCAAAAAAATAAACAAGTATGTTCTTGGAGAGGGACCAGCCAGTGTGCTCTGTGGAGGCAAAGAATATGAGGCTTTACCTCACATACTTTGGGCATGTTGCTAGAAAGGGCTAATCCTTGGAGAGAGACATGATACTCAGAAAGGCAGATGGTCAGCAAAGGAGAGGAAGACTATTAATCAAGTAGATTGGCATAGTGACTGCTGCAATGAGCTCTAGTGCATCAGGAAGTGTGAAGATGGCACAGGGTAGGACAGGATTCAAATCTGTTGTTCATAGGGTTCCTATGATTTGTATAGGACTCTACAGCACTTAACAACAGTCTGAAGAATTGCATTTCTAACTGCTGCTTGTGCAGCATTAGAAATTAGACACTAAAATTAGACACTGAAAATTAGACACTAAATCAGAAAAAAAACCTGAAGATTTTCTTCTTTTTAATTGTAATATTGGCAAAATAACAAACAAATAAATATTGAAGGTACTACACATTAATTATTCTTAGAGGATGTAAGATGGTCAAACTTGGTCTCACTTGCTTCAACCATATTTTCAGAAGAAACAAATTCTTGGTGAGAGACATTTTGGTAAGCTTCCTGTTCATTAAAAGCATATTTATGAAAATAGGAGCAAGTCTTTATTTTTTAAAAAAACACATTTAGAAATAAAATTTACTGACAAAATGAAATTTTTTTTCCTTATTTATACTTTTGCAAGGAAAATATAGACTCTCTGGGGTTTTTTAGATATCAATAGGAGAAAGTACATGAATTAGAATCCACTAGAGTGTCTGTGGACCTGGTGGATAGAAAGTTATGCTACCAAGTCAAAGGTGAGTGATTTTAATCTGTGGCCCTCAGGTCTGGTTTTAATTGTTTTTGGCCAAACATTCTTCTATGTGGTATAGCACTTGTCTGTCCATTTTCTGTACAGAGGTAACTTGTAGTTGTGTGACGCTAAGCACTGTGACACTGATGTGTCAAATATGATAGTGTTTAGCAATGGTGGACAGTGTTTGGTGGAGCGTTTGGATTAAAACAAGTTTAGGAGTGGCATCCACTTCTAAAATAGCTTGCCTCCAGAAACTCTATGAACTTGGAGAAACAAAATGTTCAGGTCTTTCATTCATAGGGTTGTGGTTGCTATGAGTCATCTATGACTCAATGGCAATTAACAACAACAGTTGATCAGTTGGAGAAGTATGGGTCGTCTCTTCTATATGATCTACTGTTTCTTAAAACCCATTTGAGAATCAGCCATGAGTTGGTTCTGACTTGATAGGACACAATGATAAACAACAACTAAGTAATTAACTAATTAATTAATGGATTTTACTATATTCCAGATGATGGAATAAAGAAATATCCATTCCTTGGATCCCCAAAATGAAAAGAGTAGCATGGTAACATGGAGAAGGCCAAGCCCATCTTCTACTCAGTTCATAAAGAAGAACCATCTCCATCAATAATATCCATCAATAATATCCACAGTACCATACAAATAGCTGCATAATCAGACATGACATCCCACATGCTCCTGCATCTATTTCTACCAATCATTGTGTCCTATGTTTATTGCAAATTTACCCACAGACTTTACTCACAGTTGTAGGGTATATTAGGGAAATAAGTTGGGGACAAAATAGATTGAGAGACAAAGAATATCACACAATGCAAATCAAGTTTTAATCCAGAAGTCAAGGTTTGGTTCAGCAGCACAAAGAAACTCTGATTTCTTTAATCATGTAATTAACTTAGAACAGTGACATATCAGCTTCTCTTTCAATCATCCAACAAGTAAAACCTTTCACTGTGGCTCTGTCTCCATAGTTCCTCTGGTTGCACTTTCACAGCAGTGTCACTTCCACTCACCAAGTGGACCTGAGTGATCACTACAAGTTGAACATACTCAACAACTTACTTTAAAAGAAAGTCCTGGAAAGGGAGTTCTGATGTTTCCCCCTTTGACTCATCAAGTAGATTCAGCTGGTCACCACGAGTTCAGCATATTAATCAGCTTTCTTAAACATCAAGTCCTGGAGAGTAGGCTCTGATGAGCACCAACTTTAACTTGCCTCAGTTTATTGGCAAAATCTCTCTTTTTCTACTTGTTTTTTCAAATGCAACTCCCTTAAGAGTACTCATTAAGTGTAATTGAGTTGTAGGTGACTCATAATGACCCTATCAATGAAAGACCTGAACACTTGTATAACTTTCATCCTTTCTCCAGGTTCATAGGGTTTCTGGAGGCAAGCTATTTCAGAAGTGGATGTCACTCCTGCTTCCATTAAGAGTAGTAGGGCTTAATTTTTCTTAGGCTAAGCTCTACACTCTGTACCACATTTTTCTACTCACTACAAGTATTCTTTGTAGGGCGAATTTTCCCTTTTTGAATATCCAGTTGATATTCAACTAGCTTACATATTTTCTCTAAATCATAATCTATCCCATCATTATAACGTTCAATATTGATGAATATCGCTATATCAATATCCATCAAGTGTGTCATACTTTCCACAATCTACAGTATACATCTCATTATAACAAGATCCAGTATAGTAAAAATCAACAAGCCTTAATAATTTTTGCAATATATCTTATAATTAAATAAATAAAAACCTTAATCACTTTTTATAATATATCTTAACATTACATATCCCTCATACTAGCTTTTACAATATATCTCAGTGACATATAAAGAAGAAAAACACCATGCATAGACTTTGAAAGAAATTATTGGTTTTATCTCTATACCTTGGGTATCAGAATACCTGAAAGTTGGCTTTTCTAACCATTATATTAGCCCTCATTAGGGACATGGTTTCCAGCTCCCTTAACTGCAGACATATGGTCTTGCAAACCATCAACCACTGAGGGACCAGTATAAAAGAATGCTTTTCACACTATGAAAGAAAGTAATGAAAATACAGACTGAAGACACAGTGATGATGATGATGACATTGGAGAGAGGGTGAAGAGACTGTGTTACTAATGTAAAGAGACTGTGGCAAGGTGTAACCAGAGCAATCAAAGAGATGAGGCCACAAAGAAAGGCTTTGTTTGCTGGATGAATTAAAGAAAACCAACTTGTAACTACTCTGAGAAAAAGTTTGCTGGATGATTGAGGAAACCAGAGGCTTCTTGCATTTGTGCTGCTGAACTGAACTTGAACTTTTACTAATTAAGTAATTGTGCCTTATTAATCTGTTTTAGGACTGCTGGATTAAACCTGGACTTGCATTGTGTTATATTCTTTGCCTCTGCCACTCTCTAACCTATTTCCCTAATGAACTCCACAACTGTGAGTAAAGTCTATGAGTAAATTTGCATTGATTGGTAGAAATAGAAGCAAGAGCATGTGGAGTGGTATGTCTGATCATGTAGCTATTTGTATGGTACTACGGATATTATTGATTGAGATAGTTCTTCTTCATGAAGCAAGTAAAAGTCAAACTTGGCCTTCCCCATTTACCATTTCTCCTTTCACGATACCCTTTTTTCTCGGTCCATGAAACAGCTTCTCAATTTTTCTGTCCACTTAGTAGCAGTAAAAAGAACCTTTTTGCTTTTCTCTTTTTTTTTTGTAGGAACAAATAATAACCCTTTTAACTGTACATCTTCCCAAGCTTTACATTTACAAAACAGAACTATGATTCTGAGTCTAGAGCAACGAATAAAACTTCTGACACCAATTTTATATAGAGTAGAAGCGGTGTGAGGGTGGCAAAGTCTGACTTGTACCTTCTCTTTCTTCATAAAGAGGAACTGTCCCCAACAATAATATACATTGTTGTTGCTGTTGTGTACCATCAAGTTGGAACTGACCCATAGCTGACCCTCCAGCAGGTTTTCAGATGCAAATAATGGCATTGGAGGACTTAGCTCATCCTCTTCCCACAGAGCAGCTGGTGGATTAGAATCACATTCCTTAGTGATTGCAGCACAGCTTTTTTGCCACTAGGCCACCAGAGCTCCCTAAATAACACCCATACTACTAAACAAATAGCTACATGGTCAAACTTGTCACCTACTCCACACGCTCTTGCACTTACTTATTTCTATGAATCATTGTGTCCAATGTTTTTGCAACTTAATTCAAAGACGTTAGTCACAGTTGTGAGTTTTAATAGGAACATAAGTTGTGGAGTAGAGAAGGCAAACACTATCACACAAAGAAAGTCCAGTTTTAGCCCAGTGGTTCCAAGCCAGATTAACAAGTCACAATTCCTCAGTCAGTTGATAGCTTCTTAGTCAACAAGTGAAAATCTAGGTTCAGTACAGCAGCACAAATAAACCTCTGGTTTTCTCAATTAATCCAGAAAACTTAATCTTACAGCAATTACAAGTGAGTTTTTCATTCAATCATCCATCTAGCAAAACCTTTAACTATGGTCTAGATCCAAGCTTCTTCTGGTTACACCTTGCCACAGTTACTTCACAGCAATGCCACAGTCTCTCCACCATCATCTCTCAGAGAGTGGGAAATGTTTCCTTATATTGGCCTCACTGCTGTCAATGATTTGCAAGACCATGTGTCCACAGTTAATGTAGCTGGATATCATGCTTCTCATTATTGGGGGATAATGCAATGAAATCTAGTTATCAAGGGTTCTGAGAACCCACACAATAATCACCCATATTAGCAATATTCAAGAAATCAAGAAATGTTGCTTTGGGAAAATCTGGCAAAGACCTCTCTAAAATGCTAAAGAGCAAGGATCTAAGTTGAAAGACTATGATGTGCATGATCAAAGTCATGGCCTTTTCAATTACTTCTAGTTTATCTGAAGTTGGATAATGAGTAATAATGACAGAAGAAGAACTGATGTCTTTGAGTTGTAATATTGAAGAATATCCCATGGACTGTCAAAATAGCAAACAAGTCTTTCCCAGAGGAAGTAAGCAGACCACTTCCTTCATCTCATGTACATTTGGCGAATAATCAGGAGGGACAAGTCCTTGAAAATAGATATCATGCCGGGAAAAGTAGAAAGTCAGAGAATGAGAGGAAGAGCCTTAACAAGAGGATTGACAAAGTGACCGTGAAAACGGTCTAGAGCAGATCAGAGATTGTGAGGATGGCACAGAAAAGGGTTACTATGAGTTGTATTTGACTCCTTGCCATGTAACAATATCAACACCCCATGAGTAGTACCAATTATTAGTGTTGAGCTACTAAATAAGAAGTTGAAAGTTTAAGACCACTCAAAGATGCTTCACAAGCAAGTTCTGATGATTTACTTCTAAAACTCAACCATTATAAAACCTTGGGAGCACAGATTACTCTGACACGCTTGAAGTTGCTGTGAACTGACATCAACTCAAAAGCCATTGTTTTGGATATTCTTCACTATGTAGGACCTTAAATCTGTTAGTATAAATCAATAAATCTGAAAACTACTATGCCAAGAAAAGTATAGTTCCAAGGGAAATAAAAGTAATCCCAAATACCATGTCTACTAGGCAAGGTAATGTCAGAAAAACAAAACAAAGAAAAAATATCAAACAAACAATAATCTTCCATTGAAAGGATCATGATTATAATACTAATTTACTAACTGATATATAAATGTGTTTGGTCATCACACTTAGGTGAATTGTGGTCTGATAAATTGAGACTATTTTATGTGAAGCTAGAAAGTAGACGATTCTTATTATATGACCATAAAACAGCAGGGGAAATGTCGCTTATTTCATCTTACTGCTAAACTTATTTTCTTAATTAAATACCTAGTGAACATTTTCTTAACAGGCTTATAATAAAATCAGGGGTTTGCAGTATACTGCTAACTTCTCAACAAATTCTTATGAAAAGTGAGACAAGTAGGGTTGATGCTTATCATTTGAGAACAGATGAGAGGTACTATATACTTTCATATGTGTGAAGTAAGATCCATAAGAATAAAAAAAATAAAAGTTTGCAGGACTGGAAAGTCAAAATTCTCTAAGAAAATTAAAATCCCCCAAATTTCTTGGGAATAGTTGCAGTGAGAAATAGTAAATGTTTTAAATTGGAAAAAGCATAATCCTTCAGACTTCTCCCATATCCCTGAAGATTCATATCTGGAAGAAGGGACTGTTACCACTATGATTAAGAGTCCAATTGAAAAAAAAAAGAAAGAAAAAAAAAGAGTCCAATTGAATAGGACTGACGTCAGGGTTGGGGTAAGAGAGAAAAATTGGATAAATTATGTATACTACATTGAAACCAATGAGGGAGAGAACAGTTTAAAAGCAATATATGATTGGGTATTATGGTTATGACAGAATGAAGGTTGCATCGTGGAGTGTACTTGGGGCAGGGAGTGGGGCGGGGGCGTTGTATACCAATGAGGGAATTTTTCTTTTACTTTTCAAAGAGAAGAGAGAACTGGGGATGGGGGGGGGTGGGAGTGTCAGCAGGGAGAAAATGCAACAATGAATGAACGGAAATGCAAAATCTCTGTAAATATTCATTAAAGTGAATAAAACATTTTTTAAAAGTCAAACTTAAGACAGTATATGCAGAAATGAAAAACTAGATAAGGTATCATCAATAAGGTAATGTTTAAGTGAAAAAAGCTAAGTATCCCCAAACTCTCAATGACTTAAGATAAAAAATGGAGAGATTTTTGTTGCTTTTAAAAATGCTTCTTTTTTTAATCATATAACATTAACCCTATATTTAGTTCATTCTCTTCAGACTAAGTATTTTGTGTGGTTAAGTCACTATGCTGAATTGCATTAGTATTTTAGCTCCACTGTGTGAACTCCTTAGCTTAAGAAATGCCAAATTATTTCAGCCCTTTTGATTTTCTGACTCCAACTCTTTGCACATTTTATTATAATACTTTGTCTTCTTGAGCTGCCCTTTGAAATCTTCTATTCAGTTCCTTAATTTCTTCTCTTTGCTTTGGCTTCTTGGCACTCTAGTGCAATATTAAGAGTCTAATACCTTTTCAATCTTATTCAGAATAGATCATTCAGAAGACTGGGCTTTATGAGGAGGAATGTGACATCAGGATTAGAGGAAGAGTCATTAACAATCTACATTATGCAAATGAAACAACCTTGCTTGCTGAAACTCAGGAGGACCTGAAATACTTGCTGCAGAAGGTAAAGGACTGTAGTCTTTAAAATGGATAGAAGTTCAACATCAAGAAGACAAAGATTCTTCCCACTGGACCAATTAGCAGAACCATGATGGGTGGAGAAGAGATTGAGGCTGTTAAGTTGTAATTTGCTTAGCTCCATAATTAACACCTTTAGCATCAGCCAGGAAATCAAATGATGAATTTCATTACGTAAGTCTGCTGTCAAGGGCCTTTCCAGAGTACTGAGAAGCAACCATGTCAGTCTAGAAGTGACTAAGGTGTGCCTGATCCAGTCCATGGTCTTTACAATTATTTGCTATTTATCAGATAGCTAGATAATGACTAGGCATGATAGAAGAATCAACGCCTTTGAATTGTGTTGCTGGAGAAGAGTCTTGAACATACAATGGATAACGAAGAAAATAAATAAATTCTGTCTTAGAGAAGGTGATACCAAGTTTCTCATTGGAAGCTAGGATTTTGAGGCTTTGTCTCATATATTTTGGGCATGTAGCCAGGAGGAGAGGACAATATGCTTGGAAGGGTGGAGGGACAGAGCAGGAGAGGAAGACCCTGGATGAGGCGGATTGTAACTGGAGCAATGGGAATAGGTGTGACAGAATCAGTGAGACTGGCTCAGTACAGAGAAGCTTCAGAGCTGTTTTCTATAGAGTTGCTATGAGTCACAGGTGACTCAACTGCACACACCAATAACAACATCTGACATTCTCATGGGCTTTTCCTCCTCTATCTTTGTGATAAAGGAACAATGCCTTTGAGCTGTGGTGCTGGAGAAGAGTATTGAGAATACCATGGACTGCTAGGAAAACAAACAGATTTGTCCTAGAAACAGTTAAACCGGGTGGCTCCTTGGAGGCAAGGATTCTAAGGCTCCGTCTGACATACTTTGGACATGATGTGAGGAGAGACCAGTCCTTGGAGAGGGACATCATGCTTGGGATGGTGCAGGGACAGCGCAGGAGAGGAAGGCCCTCTATGAGGTGGATTGATTCAGTGACTGGGATAATTGGGATGGGAGTGTCAGAGACAGTGCCATTGGCACAGGACAGAGCGGAGTTTAGGGCTGTTGTACATAGGGTCGCTATGAGTCACAGGTGACTCGACGGCACATAACAACAACAACAACAGCAATATGCCATTAGAGGAACTTATACAAATTACAATATTAATGTAATCTGAATGCAATATAATAGTATATGAATTATAAGAGGCAAAGAAAAAGGACACCTAAAACAGTCTATATTTAAGTGAAATCCTGAATAGAGTGACTCCTAACATGTGTCTTGAAAAGTAAAATTGAAGAGAGGTAGTTAGAACAGTTGGAGTTCAGGAAAAAATAAAGTGTGGTGTAAGATGAGAATTTGCCAATATATGGGAAATTGAACCCTAAAGTGAAAAGCATAATTTATTATGCCTAATGAAATTTAGCAGATAAAAGGTACGGGATGTTATCAGATACAATTCAGTATAATCCCCCTAAAGACACAATGCTGAGATACTTTTTAGTTATTTCCTAGTGATGACGTATGTAACATGTAAGTCAGCTAATGAAAAGGTTTGAATTTAATAGCTACTCTGCAGGAGAAAGATGAGTCGTTTTTGTTACATTAAGATTTAAAGTCCTAAAAACCCAACAGAAGAGTTGGTTATGAATTGGAACTAACATGATAGCGGCAAGATGGCTGATTGGTAGGTTGATTGGAAGAATTACATTATTTTATCTTACAGTTCGTAAGGCCAAGTTAAATTGCTTTCATAGAAGTAAAAATATTACATGTTTAGAAACTATTTTGTATTTGTTGTTGTTATGTGCCATCGAGTCGCTTGCGACTCATAGCAACCTATGTATTTTGTATTAGCAGTTATTTTTAAAATTGGAGGTAACTCGCCTACCTTTCCTTTAGTTACTTTTTTTGCACTGAAAAATGGGGTATTCTCTAATTAGTTTAGTATATTTTGTCATTTGCTTTAGATCTAAGATCCAAGTCTTAATTTAGAGTATAGAACATATCTCAAGGCCAGGCAATGCTGTTAATAGTTGATGTTACTGTTATTGTTGTTGTTATGTGCCGTCAAGTTGCCTGCGACTCTAGCGACCTTATATGTACAACAGCCCTAAACCTTCAGAATCCTTGCCTCCAAGGTGTAGCCTGGCTTCACCCTCTCCAGGAAGAATAAATGAGCCATTGTCTAGTGTATATCATCTTTGTGATGTTGTTGTTTTGTGTATTGTCTAGTCACAACCTACTGACAGATAGCTGAAGCTCCAGTGGGTTTTTAGAGACAATAAATCATGCAGGAGGAGCTGACTCTTTATCCCAAACAGCAGCTGGTGGATTTGTACCCACCTGTCTTTGGAATTGCAACTTAGCTTCTTACATTATCTTCAAGTTCTTTATTGTGACTAATATGTCAATCTAAATAATTTAGAGTTTTCTTCCTTTTCACTTTTAAAGCAGTAGGTCTCATGCTAAGTGATCCAAATTATCACCATCTTCACTTCTTTGAATCAATCTGGCTGTATACCTTCTAAGATTGATTTGTTCTTTCTTCTGGCAGTTTGCAGTATAATTAATATTCCTCAAGACCACAGTTAAAATGCATTGATTCTTCTGTCTTCCTTTTTTATTTTATTTTATTTTATTTTTTTTCTGTCTTCCTTTTTTACTATCCAAATTTTGTATGCTTATGAAATGACCAAAAAAGGAAAAAAAATTCCAATAAGGTCTCAATAAGGTAAAACTCAGATGTTCCTTGGAGGCAAGGATTCTGAAGCTTTGTTTGACATACTTTGGACATGTTGCAAGGAGGGACCAGTCCTTGGAGAGGAACATCATACTTGGGATGCTGGAGGAACAACACAAAAAAAGGAAGACCCTCACTGAGATGGATTGATTCAATGACTGGGGTAATGGGAGTAGGTGTGTCAAGGACTATAAGGTTGGCACAGGATAGAGCAAGGTTCAGAGCAGTTGTACATAGGGTCACCATGAGTCACAATTTACTTCAAAGCACATAGCAATAATAACAATGTTGATGAAAATGAAATAGTTTACTGAATCTTATTATTACTATGGTCTTGTTATCATATTTATTTTCACAATATCCAGAATAAAGTCCTATTTTGATAAGCCTTTGGTAAGCTAGTGTGTAAAAGAGTTATGCTGCCAACCTAGAGATGTTCTGTTTGAACTCACCAGATGGTTTTCTGGAGAAAGAGAGCATTTTCCTCCTTTGTGATTTATAGCCTCTGAAAACTCCCTGAAGGATCAGCTATGAGTCAATTTTCACTGGATGGCAGTGAAATTGAATTTTTAAAATACTATATAAATACATACAATTCATGCAACTATAGGATATTGTTGTTAACTATTGTCTCCACTTTTAAAAATAAATAATCTGAAACACAGAAAAATAAGGTGGTTTTCCAAAATTAACCCAAAGGCAGGTATTTCAAATCAACCAAGAGAGAAATCTGAACACTTTACTCCTGTATGATTTACAGCTTCTGAAAACCCACTGGTGAGTAGTCTATGAGTTAATTTAATGGTACACAACAACAGTAATAGAATTATCTCTTCTAAACCTTAGACTTTTAAATACTGAGTTTTACTATCTCTGTTCAGTACAAGTAATTGTATTCAGGACAATTTTATAGAAAGAGTGAATTAATTCAGAATAAAAGCAATTTTAAAAATCTAATTTGTGTAGATATTTTTGAATTGATTTTCAATACCATTAATGGATTAAACAATAGATTTATATTATTTTTTTAGATTTATTATATTTTTAAACTTCATTTTCTTGCGTAGTAAAGTTTCTGAGAACTAATTCTTGATTATTAAGGTAAGAATACCACCATATATTTCATTCAAGGTCTGAGAAACAGGAGAAGTTTTTTGTTTTTAATAAAAAAATATTATTCCATGTGTTCAGAAGAGTTCAAGGGAAGGAGAATTACTGCAATAGGATGTGTGGGAAGGACATATTTTCATTCCTGTTGTACTCTGTAAATATAAGATTTTTGTTCAGAGGATTCTAGCCAGCTCATCAATTTCGCCAAGGGCTTAACAGTGGTTCATTTCTATAATAGAGGAGAAAACATAAGTCAATACAGCCAAAAAGGCCAGCAATTTAAAGTGAATAATGATGGCTGATGAATCAATTTTGCCTATTACCATGTTAAAGTAATAAGAGAGGAAAAGGATACTTAGAGTTGAAGGGTAGTAAATATGGAGCAAATAAACTAAAATGGTATAACAAAGTGCACTATCAACCTATGGAATATACTACTACAGAATGTAATATCATTGAATAATGTGAATGGATTCTTCAAACATCCAGGCAATTTTATGACCATAGGCCACATTTATCTTCATATAAGTTAAAAAGATGGTAATCAAGTTTTATGCTTCTGGAAGGAAAGGATTGCCTATTAAATATTATTTTCAATAATGTTTTTATTTGGGTTCTTCTAAATTATAAGCTGGTAGAGGGAGGATATTAAATTGTCTTTATTCTTTGGTGTTTCTTGTTTGTCTTACTTAGGGGTGCTCAATCTCTTGCCATATACTGAAGTTATTTGTACACATACCTAAGTCGTTTTCATCTTTAAGCTGTTAATTTTTAATATGAGGAACTGAGATTATTCAAATTATGTTGTCCAAATAGAGAATTAATTGAGTAACATATGACAAGATATCAATAAATAGTATGTCCTATAGTTTCTGCTCTCAAGCTTAAAGTTTTGAAAGATATAATTTTCATATCCATTTTATAATTTTATTTAAACAATTAATTATCTCCATCAGTATTTAAAGTATTTCATTGACATAGTGTTGTACAATTCTAAGTTTTCAGAAATTTTATTATTTTTTCAGAAGTCTAAGTATTATTATTCTCAATTTAAAGAGTAGAAAATTGTATCTTTTCCCTTCTTTTATAAATTGAGGAAAAATGGTATGGATAGCGCATCATACCAATTTCTTGATTGTTGGGCATAAATCTATGAACCCAAAAAATCATACTTTTTAATGCACACTTTATAATATTTTTGTACACAAGATGATGTATTTTAACAAGTGGTAAGAAGTTGCCTTGCCTCAGCCAGGTGGATTGACAGAGTGACTGCTGGAATGGGCTCAAGTGTGTCAGAAATTGCAAGGGTGATACGGGACAAGACAGGGTCCAGATCTATTCAAATGGGGTTGCTGTGAGTCATATTTGACTTGATGGCACTTAACAACATGATAGTCAAGCAGCTGTACCAGGTACCTACAGAACTCAAATCTTTTGTTGTTCATGCACAATTTCTGCCTTGGGATCTAGATAGCACTTTGTAGTCTTTGAAGTTCATTAACAATCTATTCATAGGAAATAAAGGTAAACTAATCTACCAGCAAATAGAGATTCAAAAGATCCCCAGTAATAAGAAACAATCAATCAAACAAACAAACAAACAAAACACCACTGAAAAACTCTAGACATGACTTAACCACTTTAAACTTGCTATCCTATCAATTTAATTACAGATACAAAACGGGCTCCAGCACAGTTATACCAAAACTTAAACCCACTGCCATGGGGTCAGTTCTGATTCATGGCAACCCTATTAATGGGTTTCTGAGGCTTAAGATTATTTATTCATCTCTAGGTTGACAAGAGCCTTAGCAATTTCTTTAAGATGTACTTTTTAGCACTCTATCTTTATTTGTAATGAATGCTCCAAAGATAGATATTATCTACTAATAGTATGTACTTACAGAAGTTTTTTTTATTTTGATTATTAAAGAACTGAAAGCAGAAGTAATTTAAAAATTAAGTTAGATTGCAATCTCACATTTCAAATCCATCAGCTGTTCTGCGGGAGAAGGATGGGCGATCTCCCCACTAACCTCACCTCATGTGATTCACTGCTTCTGAAAACCCACTGCATGTAAGATGGAGTTGTTATCAGTTCCAATCTTTTCTCCATCTATCATGATTCTGCCTATATGTCCAGTAGTAAGTATTTTGTATATTTGATATAGAGATACAATCCATTTTGAAGGCAGTATGCCTTGATCTTCTGCAACAAGTGCTTCAAGTTCTCCTCACTTTCAACAAGTAAGATTGTGTCAGCTGCATAATGCAGGTTATAGATGAGTCTCCCTCTGATCCTGACGACACATTCCTCTTCATAAAGTTGAATTTCTTGAATAATTTACTCATCATACAGAGTGAGTATGTTTGGAGAAATAATATAACACTGAAACACTCCCTTCTTAATTTTAAACCATGTAGTGTTTCCTTGCTCTGTTCCCACAACAGCCTTTTGGTTTGAGTATAAGTTTCATATGAGCATAATTAAGTGCCCTGGAATTCCTATTCTTCTCAATGTTAACCACAACTTTTTGTGACTGACACAGTCAAGTGCCTTTGAATAGTCAATAAAACATATTCTTCTTGTATCCGTTCAGCCAGGATCCATCTGGCATCAGCAACGATATCCCTGGTGCCATGGCTCTCCTAAATCCTGAATGAACTGTGGCAATTATGTTCTCTATGTACTCCTCTAGCTTTTTAAAAAATTATCTTCAGCAGTATTTTGCTTTCATGTGATATAAATTATATTGTTTGATAGTTTGCACACTGTTAATTCAACCTCCTTGAGATTGGGGGACAAATATGGTCCTCTTCGAGTCCTTTAGACAGACATTCAACCTGGGTAGCAGCTAATAATTTCCTGATCACCCTCTGAAAAGAAAATATTAAATATTGTATTGCCAGCATTACACGTCCATTAAGGTATTCTATAAACATTTAAATTAAATTTGACTCAAACTTCACTTGTGAGTTTTGATTCCAAGTCCTTTTCCTGTTCTCAACATTTCAGGAAATGTCAACTCCATTCTTTCAGTTACTCAGGCTTAAAAATCTGTATTGATCCTTTTCCTTTCATTAAATAGTTCATTAGTAAATTGTTTTAGGTTCTCTTTCAAACCTAATCTGAAATCTGATCTCTTTCACTGCTCTTTTAATTATTATCACTCTAGTCTAAGCCCTATTATTTATCACTTGGACCAGTGCAATGACCTTCTCCAAACGGGTATCCTTTCCTCCTTGCCTTCCTAAGGACTTCTCTCTTTTACAGCCAGACTTACCCTTTTAAAATATAAAGGAGAACATGTTAATCTTCCTTGGCTTCCAATATTACTTACAATAAAATGTAAATAATTTTTACGTTTTTTCATAGCCCTATATTATCTAGAATAATTTCCAAGAAAGCATAAATAGCTAAATGCTTGACTAATAGCCAAAAGTTTGGCAATTCAAACTTATCCATAGGCAACTAGGGGGATAGACTTGGTAACCTGCTTCTGAAAGGCTGTGGCCTTCTAAATCCTGTGGAGTAACAACTAGTCTACAAATATTGGATTAGAATCTACTCCGTGGTAACTAATAATCAGAGGACTCTGATTATGCTTTTACTTTGTTTCCTATACATGTTTAACCTCTTGTTCTAAATCCACATTGAGTTCCCTGCTGTTCTGCAGATATATATACAAGGCTCACATTCCAGGGTTTTCCTATTGCCATTAATCTGCTCAGAATGCAAAAACATTCTCAAAACTACATCTATATTTTTAATGAAGTTTTAAAATTGTCATATCTTCAAAAACGTAGTCCATGATGATCACAGTTGTTGTTAGGTGCCGTCGAGTTGCCTGCGACTCATAGTGATCCTATGTACAACAGCCCTAAACCCTGCACTACCTGTGCCAATCTCACTGTCTCCAACACACCCACCCTCATTACCCCAGTCACTGAATCTATTCTCTTCATAGAGAGTCTTCCTCTCCTGCACTGTCCCTCCACCCTCCCAAGCATGGCATCCTTTTCCAAGGAATGGTCCCTCCTTGCAACATATCCAAAATATGCCAGATGAAGTTTCAGAATTCTTGCCTCCAAGGAGCAGCATGGTTTAATCCTCTCCAGGCTGAGTCTGTTCATATTCATAGCAGTCCATGGTATATTCAATACTCTTCCCCAACACCACAGCTCAAAGGTGTCAATTTCTCCTTCTATCCTCCCTAGTCATTGTCCAGCTCTCTGATGCGCAGCAAGTGATTGGAAAGACCATGGCCTGTTTCAAGGGCACCTTAGTATCCAGAGAGACACCGTTGCTCTTCAGTACTTCAGAGAGGTCCCTAACAGCAGACTTTCCAATTGCAATATGTCTTTTAATTCCATGGCTGCTGGTAGAAAGACTGTTGACTATGGATCCAAGCAAAATAAAGCTGTGAACAATCTCAGTTTCTTCACTGTCCATCCTGATGCTGCCAATTGTCCCAGCGGTGAGAATCTTTGTCTTCTTGATATTGAACCTCAATCCATATTGAAGGCTGTAGTCCTTGACCTTGTGCAGCAAGCAATTCAGGTCCTCCTCAATTTCAGTAAGTGGGGTTGTATCATCTGCATAATGCAGATTGTTGATTTATCTTCCACCAATCCTAATGCTCCATTTCTCCTCATACAGCTCAACCTCCTGGATAATCTGTTCTGCATAAAGGTTGGAAAGTTATGGAGATAGGACACATCCCTGGCATACATCCTTCCCAATTTTGAACCATGCAGTGTTTCCTTGCTCTGCTCTGATGACTGCTTCCTGGTCCATGTATAGGTTTCACATTCACATGATCAAATGTTCTGAGATTCACATTTTTCTCAAAGTCAGCTACAGTTTGTTGTGATCCATACAGTCAAACACCTTTGCATAGTCAATGAAACACAGATAGACATTCCTCTGGTACTCCATGCTTTCAGCCAAGATCCATATAACATTAGCTACAATATCCCAAGTACCATGCGATACCAAAATTAACTAAAATTCCCAACTCTAGTGAAAACATTTTTTCAGTTCCTTTCACTATATTTTATAGTTATGCATTTTTTATCTGTTTCTCCTTAACATGTAATTTCTATAAGTATATGGATTTAATTCACTGAAATATCCATTATATTAAGAAAAATAACTGTCACATGGTAGATACTCCAAAAATCTTACCTAATCCTCATAATAATAATAATAATAATAGTAATTAGCTGACCCTCCAGCAGGTTTTCAGAGGAATTTAATTGCACACCTGTTGATTGGCCATTTTATACCATGGAGTACCTGGAGAATTAAAACCAAATGTCTTTGGGTTAACAGCACAATTATTTACCACTAGGACACCAGATTTCCCAAAATATTGAATAAATCATTAGATATTACAAAATATGCATATATAAAATCCAAACAAAATATGACTATGTCACCAACTAAACTCAGCATATTCAATCTAAATGTATTCACACACATACAGGTGCTCCTAATTTGTTCAACGTTTAATTGGATAAGTGATGATTTCTTTGTGAGGTGTAAAATGAGCAAAGACCATGTGGGGAGCATCATAGCTGACCTTTACCAACTTCAGAGGGGAAACCGTCATTGAGCACAGCATCAGTAGCATAGCACCAATTCCCATGAGACACCACCACCATATTTCCATACCTCTTTATACTTATCCTAACACTAATCTACAGCACAGGTGGGTCCAAAGTTCGATATGGTAGCTCACAGACCACACAGAACTATTATTGGGGTGTGAAAAGAGTATGATTCAGATTAACAACAGAATATGCCCAAGATAGCTCCCACAACGTACACATAGGCACCTCAGTCTCAAGTCTGTGGCTTTAAGTATTACCAAGTTCTCACTCCTGCCAATATTGGCTTCAACCCACAATTTTCCAGCAAATTTCTCAATCTTTCCAATATTGGATTCCACTCACTCCAAAAGTATAACTAGGTTCTCAGTCCAGCCAATATTGGCTCCCTAAAGGAAATCCCGTCTCACAGCAATTCTCCAGATTAGCCATTGCTTGCTGCTACTGTCCCAAAGGATGTCCCACATTTCACCTGGTTGGGGGAGGTTGCCTGACTCTTCTGTTTAGAGACTTGTGATACATCAGAGAGCTGGATAATGACTAAGGGTGGCAGAAGAATTGATATCTTTGAGTTGTGGTGCTGTAGAAAAGATTCTGTCTTGGAGAGGAGACCAAATTTTTCCTGTAGGCTAGGATTTTGAAGCTCTGTCTCACAGACTTTGAGCATGTGCCCAGGAGAAACGTATCCTTAGAGAAAGACATCATTTTCAGAAGGGTGGAGGGACAGCATAGGAGAGGAAAATTCTGGGTGTAATGAATTGATACAGTAACTGGGGCAATGGAGGTAGGTGTGTCAGAATCAGTGAGGCTGGCTCAGGATAGGACAGGCTTCAGAGCTGTTGTACATAGGGTCACTATGAGTCACAGGCGATTCAATAGCACATAATAACAACAAGAAGTGCAGAACATGATGAATGGAGAGGATACTGGAGCTGTCAACAGCTTTATCTTGCTTTAAATCCACAAGTAATACCCTTGATACCAACAGTCAGGAAATCAGGAGACACCTGTACTGGGAAAATCTGTAGTTAGGGCAGTTTGAAGACAAAGGTGTATCTGATTCAGGCCACCATTTTTCCAATTGCTTGTTATACATCAAAGAGCTGGACAATGAATAAGGATGACAAACAAAGAATTGCCACCTTTGAGATGTGATGTTGGAGAAGAGCACTAAACATCCCATGGCTGGCCAGGAGAATTAACAGATATGTCTTGGAGAGGGTGCAGCCAGAGTGCTCTTTGGAGGCCAAAATGATGAGGCTTCATTTCACATACCTTGGGCATGTTGCTAGGAGGGGCTATTCCGAGGAGAAGGACATGATGCTGGTGACACGCTGACTGCTACAATGGGGTTTGTGTATCAGGAAGTATGAGGATGGTGCAGGATAGAACAGGGTTAAGATCTTTTGTTTATTTGGTCACTATTACTCACACTTAACTCAACAGCATCTAACAAACAAGAATAACAGCTGCAGAGAATAAGATTCTTCCCACACCGGAAGATTAAGAGACCTTACTCTCTAAACTAGCTAGAGCTATTAGCAGCTAAAGCTATTCAGTTTATTGGCAAGACTAACCAGTTCTTTTGTAGATTGTTGAGACTGACTAATTCCTTAGTAGAATAGTTGATAGCTAATCCCTTTGTGGATATACCTCATTCACATATGCCCACCCATCTGCACGTTGTTGTTGTTGTTGTTATGTGCCATGGAGATGTTTGTGACTCATAGCAACCCTATGTACAATACCTCTGAAACCTGCCCTATCCTGACCCAGTCTCGCTGACTTTAACACACCTAATCCCATTCCCTCCGGTTGTGTCAATCCATCTCATCTGGGGTCTTCCTCTCCTGTGCTGTTCCTCTATCCTTCTAAGCATGATGTCTTTTTTCAAATACTGGTCCCTCTAGCCCATGTGCCTTAAGTATGTGAGATGGAGCATCAAAACCCTTGCTTCCAAGGAGAAATTTGGTTTCACACCAAGACAGACCCATTTGTTCTCTTGATTGTCCATGGTATATTTAATACTCTTCTTCATCTCACTATGAAAAAGCATCAATTCTTCTGTCATCTTTAGTCATTATCCAGCTCTCTGATGCATAGCAAGTAACTGCAAAAACCATGGCCTGCATCAGGTGCTTTAGTCTCTAGACTGACATATTGCTCCCCAGAACTTCAGAGAGGTCCCGCACAGCAGATTTCCTCAATGCAATTTGTCTTTTGATTTCCTCACTGTTGGTCCCAAGAGTGTTTGTGGTGTGAAGCTAAACAAGCTGTCATTGTTACTAACCTCAATCTCTTCTTCATCTATCAAGGTGCTACTGATTTTCCCAGTGATGAGAATCTTTATTGTCTTGATGTTTTAGCTTCAATCCATATTGAAGACTACAGTCTTTGGCCTCCTGCTTCAAATGCTTCAAGTTGCCCTCAGTATCAGCATGCAAGATAGTGTTATCTGCATAGCACAGGTTGTTGAAAAGTCTTCTTCTGATTCTGATACCACATTCCTCCTCATAAAGTCCAGCATCTCCAATGATCCTTTTCCCATATAGATTGAAAAGGTATGGAGATAAGATGCATCCTTGATGCATGCCTTTCCTAATTTTGAACCATGCCGTGTTCCTTTGCTCCGTTCTGACAACTATCTCCTGGTTCAAGTATAGATTTCATGTTAGCACAATTAAATGTTCTGGGATTCCCATTCTTCTCAAAGCAACGTAAAATAGGAGCTAGAAAAAAAAATAATAAGTGCTAGAGAAGTCATATTGAAAGACAAATTCCATAGGAAGAAAAAACTCTGCAACCACGTGATGGAAAATGGAAAAGTTTAAAGACTAAATGAAAAGAAATTTAATTAAGATGTGGAAGAAGAACAAGCATAAATTAGAATCACTAGACTACCAATCAGAAGAGGTAAATAAATGAAAACGAAGGGAAGCTTATACTAAGAGTAGGTTCCTGAGCTTGAAAAAAAACCCTCAATTTTAAGTTATATAAATGGGTAAAACAATATGGACAATTAATTTTTAAACAGAAATATTCTGGTTAAAATGTGCTCATTGCAGTAATCTTCTTCTGGGACATCTGTGTCACTAAGACTCCTCTCCTAAAACTAATGGGAGCCGTGCTGCTAGCAATGTTAAATGGCTTTGGCTCCTTTTCCTACCAGATCCCTAACAACGACAGTTTTTCAGCTCTGTAAGTCAAATCATGACATCTCTTTAAACTCATACATATTATTTCCCCAGTGCCAGAAGATGATGTATCATGGAAAGATGGCCTCCAGTTATGCCTTATAAAACCAAAAAATAAAGCACAAAATGTTCCTCCTGTTGTCACGCATTCTTCTTATAACTAAACCATGCTGTCCTCCTTCATTCTGTTTGTTCTGACAAGTTTGAATGTCAGACCATCTTTTTCCCATTCCCTTTCAGCATACTGTGTTGATAAAGTGCTTGGTCATACTAAAAGTCCTGAAAAGTTCATCAGTGCAAGATTTTTACTGGACTAGCTGCTGTCTATTTTCCCCCTATGGCAAATCAGCAAAGTGTAAATATGTAGTCATTACCAGACTGCAACTCAAATGATGTGTCTATAGGTGGTTTGTAACACATACTATGCCAAACATGCTCATTATCTTGGTATGTTTGTAAATTTATCACTTAAACTCAGTGAAAATCCTGAAATAACATTTTTTGTTGTTACTTAGAAAGTCATCATCATCACAATCATATCGATTTTTAAAACACTTGCATTAGATTCTTTATATTATCAGATGATACTGCCAGGGACTCAAAGTTATATTTTGGTTCCGTGGATTCAGTTTAATTTTCCTCAGCTTCAGCTTGAACTTGCATATGAGTAGTTGGTGGTCTGTTCCACAATCAGCTCCTGGCCTAGTTTTCACAGCTGATACTGAGCTTCTCCAGCGGTTCTTTCCACAGATGTAATCGATCTGATTCCTATGCATACCATCAGGTGAGATCCATGTGTATAACCTGCATTTATGTCTCTTAAAAAATGTGTTTGCGATGAATACGTCATTGATTGTGCAAAATTCAATCATTTTATCTCCAGCTCCATTTCTGTCTCTGAGTCCTTATTTTCCGACTACCGATTCTTCTTCTCTGTTCCCAACTTTTGCATTCCAGTCACCCATTATTATCAATGCAGCTTGATTGCATGTTCGGTCGATCTCCGACTGTAAAAGTTGGTAGAAATCTTCTATTTCCTCTTCTTTGGCTCTGATTGTTGGTGCATATATCTGAATGACAGTGGTATTCACTGGACTTCCTTGTATGCGTATGGATATCCTGTCACTCACAATATTGTACTTCAAGACAGATCTAGAAATGGCATTTCTAACTATGAAAGGAACCCCATTTTTCCTCACCTTTTCATCTCCGGAGTAGTAAATCATATGATCATCTGATTCAAAATGCCCCATGCCAGTTGATCTCATCTCACCAAGGCCTAGTATGTCAATATTTATGTGTTCCATTTCCTCCTTAACAATATCTAATTTTCCCACATTCATGGTTCTCACATTCCTTGTTCCAATCACTAGTGCTTGCTTACAACTGTTCCTCTTCCTTTGTATTTCCATACTCAGTTGCCCTTTCTGTCATTCTATGTGTGTTCTGTTGTACATGGTCTTTGCAATCACTTGTTATGTATCAGAGAGCTGGACAATGACCAAGGAGGATAGAAGGAGAATTGATGCTTTTGAGTTTTGGTGTTGGAGAAGAGTGCTGAAGGTGCCATGGGCTGCTAAGAGGACAAAAAGATTCATCCTGGAGAGGGTTAAACCGGGCTGCTCCCTGGAGGCAAGGATTCTGAGGCTTCGTCTGACATACTTTGGACATGTTGTAAGGAGGGACCAGTCTTTGGAGAGGGCCATCATGCTTGGGAGGGTGAAGGTCAGGAGCAGGAGGACAAGGCCCTCTGGGAGATGGATTGATTCAGTGACTGGGGCAATCAAGATGAGTGTGTCAGAGGCAATGAGACTGGCACTGGACAGAGCAGAGTTAGAGCTGTTGTACATAGGGTCGCTATGAGTTGCAAGCAACTCGATGGCACATAACAACAACAACAACCACCTCCACCAGGAAATGTTAACTAATTCTCATATCTGCTCATGTCATGAAAATAATTGTCATGTAATATAAGAAGAGTGTAAAACAATGGCAGTGAAGTAGAGATGTTGTGTGTTTTCCTGTACTTCTTTCCAAACATCAGCCTTCAATGCTCACCATTCACCTATCTCTGTAAAATATCTTATTTTAGTTTGAAAGCTCCTGAACTCTTGCATCTACTCAATTTGGAGTGACACTTCTTGGATATCAAGATTTGACTGTACTAGTATTTCACCTTAATCTATCACTGGTATATAGTATGAACTTCCCTAAAACAAAGCACAGAAGTGGAAAACTGCAGTGAGTAAGAAGAAAAAAAAACTTTTTTTAGCATTCTTTTTTGGGTTCATACACCATATAGTCAAATGGAGACATTGAAATCATTTGGTAAAATAATTATTTGGTAAATTTTGCTAATGTGGGTGACATAGAAGATTATTTGATTAACCAGCTCTCTTTACTCAATTTTATGAAACTTTCATAATTAGACTGTGGGTTCAACAATACAAAGTGTTTTTTTGCTTGTTTGTTTGTTTGTTTATTGTGTTATCTTTCTTTCTCAAGAAAAGAGTCTTTATTTATATACTGAACTTCTCAAATTGATTTGTAGATTAAAAATTAATTGAGAGTTGAGTGGTCAGGTTCTTAAAACTTCTAGGGATATTAATGTTGTTGTTGTTTAATGCCGTCGAGTCGTAGAGGACTCATAGTGACCCTGTGAACGAACAGCCTGAGCACTGTTCGTACATAGAGTTTCCAGAGGCAAGCCATTTTGGAAGTGGATGCCGCTCCTGCTTCCAGGCTTGATTTAGTCGGGAAGCTCCAGCCAACACTGTCCACCATGGGTGCCCATTACCACGATTGGCACATCACTGTCACAGGCTTCAGCATCACAGCAACAAAGAGTTACCTCTGTACAGCAATGCACAGACCAGTGCTATACCACCTAGAAGAATATTTGACAGGAAGACAATTTGAACCTTTGGGCTTAAGGCCGCCTCCTGGTTCAAACCCTAGGCCCAGGCTCGCTAGCCTCACTCCAGGGACAGAGCAAACCTACACGTCGAACACATTCCCGGAAAAGCAGTCCACTCCAAAGCTTGCCACGATTCCTGCACTCCCCACCATCAAGCTCCTGCCTTAACGGCAAGGAGAGCTTCCCAGGAGCCTGTGAAGGCACCAGCCAAACCAGGAACAACATGGCCACTTCCTTCCCAGCTTCCTTCAGCTTAAGGCTGCCTCCTGGTTCAAACCCTAGGCCCAGGCTGGCTAGCCTCAATCCAGGGACAGAGCAAACCTGCACGTCAAACACATTATCGGAAAAGCAGTCCACTCCAGAGCTTGCCACGATTCCTGCACTCCCCACCACCACGCTCCTGCCTTCTGGCAAGGTTCCTGGTTTGGCTGGCGCCTTCACAGGCTCGTGGGAAGGGATATTAATAAGTAAAAAAAATTTTCAGGAATTTTTGAAAAGATAATTGAGCTAATTTCTCCTTCCACCAAAGAAGGAAGAAAAAAACTGTTGTTATATGCCATTTTTGTCTCCAACTCCAAGCAACTATACATACATTAGCTCTGAAAGCTGTCCTATCCTTCACCAATCTCATTATTTGTGACAGACTTAATCCCATTGTTCTAGTTGCAATGTCAATCCATCTCATCCATTCTTCCAAGCATGATGTCCCTCTCAAAGGACTGGTCCCTCCTGGCCAAGTGCATAAAGTATGTGAGATGAGACCTCAAAATCATTACGTCTAGTGAGTAAACTGGTTTTATCCTTTCCAAGATAGAAGTATTTATTCACCTGGCAGTCCATGGTATATTCAATACTCTTCTCTAGCACCACAACTCAATGGCATCGATCCTTCTTCTCTCATCCTCAGTTACTGTCCAGCTTTCTGTTGCATAGCCTTCAAGTACTTAAAGGACCATCACCTGGATTAGGCACACCTTAGTCTCCAGACTGACATTACTGCTTTTTAATATTCTGGAGTGATTCCTGACAGCAGACTTTCCTAGTGCAATTCATCTTTTGATTTCTTGACTGTTGGTGCTAAGAGTGTTGTTTATGGAACCAAACAAGCTGAAGTTACCAACAATCTTAATCTCTGCTCCATCCACCATGAAGCTGCCAATTGGCCCAGTCGAGAGAATCTTTGTTTTCTTCGTGTTGTGCTTCAATCCATATTGAATGAAGACACTAGTCCTTGATACTCTGAAGTTTCAGCAAGCAAGGTTGTGTTACCTACATAACACAGGCTGTCGATGAATCTTCCTCCAATCTTAATGGCATATTCCTCCTCAGAAAGTCCAGCTTTCCAAATGATCTGTATATAGATTGAAAAGGTATGGATACCACTTTTCCTGATCCTGAACCATGCAGTGTTTCCCTGGTCTGAAATATTGCATAAGCATGCTTTTAAAATTTCAACACCAATGTTCATAGAAGTGTTATTCACCTTTGGAAGGTGACAAGAACAGCCCAAATATCCAACCACACTCTAGTGGACTGAGAAATTGTGGTTCATTCACATGATGGAATACTACGTAGCATGTATGATTTTGAAAATCACCACTTAACTTGCGAGAGACTGGAGAGCATTATGCTAAGTGAGCTAACTCAGTCCCATAAGGGCAAATATCGTATACGACCATTATTGTATAAATTGAGAGATAACTGGTAAAACATGTATGAGGATCCAAGGGCGGAAGAGTGGGAGCAGAGGAGTGAGGATGGCAGGGTAATCATAGGGTTTCACAATTTAAAGGGTGGATGAGGTGGTGGGTTAAGGAAATGGGACCGATTGGTGTGGAAAAACAATGTATAAGAACTTTGTATGTAAACCAGTTTAAAATAAAAAAAATACAAAAAATATTAAAATATCTTGGTTGGTTGCTCATGTAACCCTTTTTTAACCAGTATAAATAATTTATCCTTCTATTTTGGTTGTGAAGTTCTGCCCTTCCATTAAAGAGAGAAAGTGTAAAATAAAACAGTTTCACAACAGAACGATGCATCATTCTTGAAGCTGCTAAAATAAACACAGAATTGTCAATACTATTTTAGGTGTTTAAAAATGTCCTCTAAATGTTTCTTATATCCTTTAGGTGATATAACTTTCTGAGATATTATTATTATTAATTCTATTATTAAAAGATTCACTCAGCAATATAAAATTAATAGTTCTCAGGGCCTGTTTAGTCTTGGCATTCAACATTAGAGAACATTTTTATCCTTTCCTTATAATAAGACAGATAACTTTGTCTAAAATTAGATGTGTAATTAGATAATAGTAATGCATAAACTAATAGTACACTTGTAGTAAAAGCATTAAATTTAATAACAACCACTACAACAGAAGAAAGATATCAGATATAATTTCCTATGAGGATGAGACCAATTTAATCTTTGGCAGTTAGAAGAAAATTTCATTCATTCATTTATTCATTTTTTCAGTAAGTTTATCTGCTGCCAGATGGCCTAGATTTCAATCCTTTCCCTCAATGCAAATATATTATTGTGAACACGTCATAATAACCTCTGTACCTCTATTTTCTTATCAGGGCAATAGGAGTAATGATAGCTTCTACGTCTATCTGTGTTTCATTGACTGTGTTTCATTGACATTTGACTTTGTGGATGACAATAAACTGTGGCTGAGAAGAATGGGAAAACTATAGTTGGACTAGGAGGCAATTGTCAGAACAGAGCAAGGATATAATGCATAGTTCAAAATCAGGGAAGGAGTGCCTCAAAGATGCATCCTAGTCCCAGAGCTTTTCAATCTATATGTGGAACAGATCTTCTGGGAGGTTGGGCTCTATGAGGAGGAATGTGACATCAGGATCGGAGGAAGACTCATCCACAACCTGTGTTAGATGAAGCAACCTTTCTTGCCTAAACTGAGGAGTACCTGAGGCATTTGCTAAAAGGGTCAAGGACTGAAATCTTCAATATGGATTGAAGCTCCACACGAATAAAATAAAGATTCTTATCACTGGGCCAATTGACAACATCATGATAGCTGGTGAAGAGACTGAGATTTTGATAGACTCTACTTGCTTGGCTCCACAATCAACATTCTTGGTACCAGCAGCCAATAAATCAAAAGATTAATTCTATTGCAAAAATGTGTTATCAGAGGTGTCTCCAGCATATTGAAGAGCAACAGTTTCAGCCTAGAGGCTGAGGTCTGCCTGATCCAGGACATGGTCTTCGCCTGTACTTGATATGCATCAGAGAGCTGGACAATGTTAAGGATAATAGAAGACGACTTGATGCCTTTGAGTTGTGGTGCTAGGGAATACACTAGGGACTTCGAGGAGAACAAGAAGGTTCACCCTAGAGAGGGTGATATCAGACTACTCCTTGGAGGCAAGGATTTTGAAGTCTGGCATACTTTGGGTATGTTGCAAAGAGGGACCAGTTCATAAAGAGGGACATCATCCTTGGAAGGGTGGAGGGACAGTGCAAGAGTGGAAGACTATGGATGAGATTGATTGACTCAGTTTCTAGGATAATGACGATAGGGGTGTAGAGATAATGAGATTGGCTCAGGATAGAGCTGAGTTCAGAGCTATTGTTCATATGGTCACTATGAGTGGCAAGTGACTCAATGCACATAACAACAATATGATTGCTATTAGGATTAAATAAAGTGACCCATGTAAAGCATTTGGAAGAGTCCTTCACTCTTATAAAATATTTAATATTTCTCATAATATTTTTAAAATCATATTTTCATGGAACCATACCTACAAAGGTCAGTATACTATAAGCAAAAATATTTTTTTCTTACTTCTAGTAAGTTAAAACATTTCTTGATTAAGAAAAACAATAGCTAAATAAACACAATCATATTAAATTGTGATTGTGACAAGTAATGTAAAGAAGGTTCACATGTATAAAAAAGCTAAATAGGGAAATTTGACACCACAACAATGAATAGATGTTATGGTTAAGTGGCAATAGTAACAACATGAATGATGTACTTTCAACCAAAAGAGCACAGTGGTTACACTAGAGTCTTGTAGGGGCTGGGGAAGAAAAGGAGGATGTCTCAGAAATAAAGGAAGATAAACCTGAATTGTTGATGTGGCTGAGTATACAGTTTAACTAGTTGAAGCAGATTACATTACACAGAAAGACTAAAACAACAAAAGCACTGAGCCAAAATGTAAGACACAAGGGAGAAGATGAAGTTAGGAAAAGAGATTTAAAATTATTATTTTTTTTCTTCTCCCAATCTACTGTTATCTTAATTTTCACAGTACAAGCCCTGGTTAAAGACAAAATAAGTCTTCTTTGCATAGGACTTGGGAAAAGAACCACAGTACACATACCAAGTGACATGGATTAAGCGAAAAACATCAAATACAGACCAGATTGTGTTTGTACCCCCAAGGAGGTACAGGAGGTACCACTTGAAGTAATGTCGTCAGAGTTAATGACAAGAATTATACACATATTTTTCTTAAGTACACAAAATTATTTAATTGTTTTTGGTCAACCATTCTTCAAGGTCGTATAGCCCTGTTGTGTCCACTTGCCCTACAGAGGTAACTCACGGTTGCTGTGAAGCTGAACACTGTGACACTGATGCGTCAAATGTGTTAATGCTTACCCATGGTGAACAGTGTTTGGTGGAGCTTCCTGATTAAAACAAGCTTGAAAGCAGGAGTGGCATCCACTTCCGTAATAACTTGCCTCCAGAAACCCTATGAACCTGGAGAAAGGATGAAAGTCACACAAATGTTGAAGACTTTCATTCATAGAGTCACTATGAGTTGCCTACAACTGAGGGCACTTAACAACAATAGCACATAAATCATATACAGAAATTTATTCTTTTTAATAAACATATGTTCTTTACAAACAACATGCACTTATATGCTACCATTTCATTCTGACCCTCCTTAGGGTTTCTGAGGCACTAAATCACATGGGAGGACATTTTCTATCTTCCTCCTACCTAACAGCTGATAGAATTGAACCTCCAGAAAGGTGTGGACTTTGAGTCAGCAGCTCAGTTCCCTATGGACTCACCAGGGTTCCTTCTGTAGTTACTTTTGCAAGCCCAGTGTACATATATCAATATACCTACATGGCTAAAGCTCCATTCTAATTTACTTTTAGTACCTTCTAATTTATTCTTGTCACAGCTGTAATTATTTTCCAATTTTAATGATGCCTCATATCATGCAGTTTCATATTCAGTGTTGTAACCACATGCTGCTGTTTTTGTTACTGTCAGTGATTTTATATTTGCTGATTTTATAAATTTTTTTTCCAAAATTTTAGCTACTAAATTGTGTTAAGTAGTAAACCTGTATCAATAATTATTTTGAAAATGAAGTAGTGAGTGATAGTAAAATCTTCTGCTCAATTACTAATTACATAAATTAGTGTAAAAAGATTTAATGAAACCAATTTGTTTTCAGTATTCAAATAATCCAAGACTACATTTAAGCAATTACTGAAAATATTTAGCACATATTTTTCTGTGATTAAGACTGATTTGATTCAAGACTCTTCTCTAACACCACAACCTTAAGGCATTGATTCTTCCTCTGTTATCCTTAGTCAATGTCCAGTTCTCTCAAGCATAACAAGTAATTGGCAAGACCATGACCTGGATTAGGCATACCTTAGCCTCAAAGAGTCTTGAACAGAACATTGACTTCCAAGAAAACAAATACATCTCTCTTGGAGAGGGTAAAACCAAGTTTCAACTTGGAAGCAAGGACTTTGAAGCTCTGTCGCACATATTTGGGTACATGGAAGAGACCTGTCCTTGGAGAAGGACATCAAGCTTAGAAGGGTGGAGGCACAGTGCAAAAGAGGAAGACCCCAGGTAAGATGGATTGATACAGTGACTGGGACAATGGGAGTTGGTGTGTCAGAATTAGTGAGACTGGCTCAGGATAGGACAGGGTTCATAGCTGCTGAACATAAGGTCTCAGTGAATAACAGATGACTTGAAGGCACATAACAGCAACAAGAATATGGTCTGGTACAGGACAACATCCACTGGGTAGAATTATTTGGAAAGTTACCACATCCCAACCCTTTTGATGTGACTGCAGCATACCCTTAGTAAACGAAGATCATAAAGTATTTCCATAAGGTAAAACCAAGCATCAACAAGTGAGGAAGTTTTTGATATTTCTTTTCAAAGACAGAAATATATGAACTACGACTAATTGGAAAGCAAAAAAGCTATAGTTCTAATCCTAAATAATTGCTCAGCTTGTTGTTGTTGTTATGTGCCATCCAGTCGCTTGCGACTCATAATGACCTGATGTACAACAGGCCTAAACTCTGTTCTGTCCTGTGGCAATCTCATTTTCACCGACACACTCATGGCGATTACCCCAGTCACTGAACCAATCCATCTTCTAGAGGGCCTTCCCCTCCTGCGCTGTCCCTCCATCCTCCCAAGCAAGATGTCCTTCTCCAAGGACTGGTCTCTCCTTACAACATGACCAAAGTATGTCAGACGAAGCCTCAGAATACTTGGCTCCAAGGAGCAGCCTGGTTTAACCCCCTCTAAGATGAATCTGTTTGTTTTCTTGGCAGTCCATGGTACATTCAATACTCTCCTCCAACACCAAAGCTCAAAGGCATCAATTCTCCTTCTATCCTCCCTATTCATTGTCCAACTCTCTGACACATAAGATGTGATTGCAAAGACCATGGCCTTTGACCAGACACACCTTAATCTCCAGAGAAACACCATCGCTCTTCAGTACTTTAGAGATGTCACTAACAGCAGACTTTCCCATGGCAATATGTCTTTTAATTTCTTGGCTGCTGGTGCCAAGAGTGTTGATTGTGGAGCCAAGCAGACTAAAGCTGTGAACAATCTCAATCTCTTCCTGATGCTGCCAATTGGTCCAGTGGTGAGAATCTTTGTCTTCTTGACATTGAGCCTCAATCCATATTGGAGGCTGCAGTCCTTGACCCTCTGCAGCAAGCGATTCAGGTCCCCTCAGTTTCAGAGAGCGGGGTTGTGTCATCTGCACAAAGCAGATTGTTGATAGATCATCCACCAATCCTGATGCCTCATTTCTCCTCATTGAGCCCAGCACCCCAGATGATCTGTTCTGCATAGAGCTTGAAAAGGTAGGGAGACAGGACTCATCCCTGGCATATGCCCTTCTCAATTTTGAAACATGCAGTTTACTTGCTCTGTTCTGATGACTGCCTCTTGGTTCAAGTATAGGTTTCGTGTTAGCACAGTCGAGTGTTCTGGATTCCCATTCTTCTTAGAATCAGCCACAGTTTGTTATGATCGACACAGTCAAATGACTTTGCATAGTCAATGAAGCACAGATAGACATTCCTCTGGTACTCCCTGCTTTTAGCCAAGATGCATCTAACATTAGCTACAATATCCCTAGGACCATGGCCCCTTCTAAACCAAGCCTGGACTTCTGGCAGTTCTCTGCTGATGTGCTGTTCCAGTC
>NW_006399817.1:13289837-13308554 GCF_000299155.1 Elephantulus edwardii
TTGAATTCTTCCTTGTGCTTTGGCTTCTCTGCACTCCAGTGCAATATTCAGAGTTTCTTCTGACCTTCATTTTGGTCTTTTCTTTCTCTTCCATCTTTGTAATGAACGTTTCCACTGTTCTTGAATGATATCCTTGATATCCTCCCACAATTCATCTAGTCTTCACTCATTCGTATTCAAGGCCTCAAACCTCTTCTTGAGATGGTTCTGAAATTCGGGTGGGATAGACTCAAAGTTATATTTTGGTTCCCGTGGATTTGGTTTAATTTTCCTCAGCTTCACCTTGAACTTGCATATGAGTGGTCTATTCCACAATCAGCTACCGGCCTAGTTTTCACAGCTAATATTGAGCTTCTCCAGTGGTTACTTCCACAGATGTAATCGATCTGATTCCTGTGCATACTGTCAGGTGAGATCCATGTGGATAACCTATGTTTATGTTTCTATAAAAACGTGTTTGCGATGAATTAGTCATTGTGTGAAAGTCAATCATTTTATCTCCAGCTCCATTTCTGTCACCAAGCCCATTTTTTCTGACTACTTATTCCTTTTCTCTGTTCCCAACTTTTGCATTCCAGTCACCCATTTTTATCAATACATCTTGATTGCATGTTCTATCGGTCTCTGACTGTAAAAGTTGGTAGAAATCTTCAATTTCCTCTTCTTTGGCTCTGGTTGTTGGTGTATATATCTGAATGATATTCACTGGACTTTCTTGTATGCATATGCATAGCAGATGAAATACAAATTAAAACAAATCCACAAAATCTAAAATATGACCTTGAGTCTATTCCACCTGAATTAAAAACCATCTCAAGAACAGGCTTGAAACATTGAACACTTATGAGTGAAGACTAGATGAACAATAGGATAAGATAAAGAATATCTTATCTATTGTTGTTGTTGTTATGTGCCATTGAGTCGCTTGCGACTCATAGCGACCCTATGTACAAGAGCTCTATACGCTCTTTTATCCTGTGCCAACCTAGCCATCTCAAACGCACTTATTCCCACCTCTCTAGTCACAGAATCGATCCATCTCATCAAAGGTCTTCCTCTCCTTTGCCGCCTCTCCACTCTGCCAAACATGATGTCCCTCTCCAAGGGCCTTGCAACATGCCCAAAATATGTCAGATGAACCTTCAGAATCCTTAACTCCAAGGAACATTCTGACTTCACCTTCTCCAGGGCAAACCTGTTTGTTCTCCTAGCAGTCCATGGTATATTCAACACTCTTCTCCAGCACCACAGCTCAAAGGCATACATTCTCTTTCTAGCAACCCTATTCACTATCCAACTCTCTGATCCATAGCACGTAATTGCGAAGACTATAGCCCGGATCAGGCGCACCTTAATCTTCAGCCTGACATTGTTGCTCTTCAGTACTCTTGAGAGGTCCCTCACAGCCGACTTTCCCAATGCAATTCGTCTCTTGATTTCCTGGCTGCTGTCACCAGATCATCTGGTGAATTCAAACTGCATACCTCTGGGATTGCAGTTCAGCTTCTTGCCACTAGGCCACCAGAGCTCCCATCTCATCCATAAAGAAGGCAAAAGTTTATTACAGAGACAGAGGAGGAAGAAAACAACAAAAAAAAACCCCACAACACCCCAAAACCAAGTTGGATGTCAAAGGAGACTTTGAATATTGCACTAGAATACCAAGAAGCCAAAACAAAGGGAAGAAATTAGAAAGTGAAAGTTGTACAGATTTCCAAGGGCAGCTCACGAAAATAAAGCAAAGTAGTATAATGAAATGTGCAAAGACCTGCAGTAGGAAAATCAAAAGAAGACTGCAATCAGCATTTCCCAAGCTGAAGGAAGTGAAGAACAAATTCAAATGATTAGTTGCAATACTTAAAGATGCTATAGGCAATTTATTGCATGAAACAGTAAGTATCAAAAGAAGATGGAAGGAATACACAGTCACTGTACCGAAAAGAATTGGTTGACACAGAACCTCCTCAAGAAGTAGCATATTATCAAGAACCAATAATAATAAAGGAGGAAACTCAAGCTTCTCTGAAGGAATAGGCAAAAATATTCCTTCAAGAGGCCCCAGGAATTGATGGAAAACCAAATGACATATTTGAACCCCTGATGTAGCCCCGGACATGCTCACCAGGTTGTGCTATGATATCTGGAGGACATCCACCTGACCAGCTGACTGGAAGAAATCCATATTCATTCTTATTCTAAAAATGGTAATCCTACAGAATGTGGAAATTATCAAACAAAATCACTAATACCAAATGCAAGCAAAATCTTGTTGAATATATATACACACACACACACACATACATACATGTGTGTATAGGTATATGTATGTATATGTGTATTTATTTATGTATATGTGTATGTGTGTATAAACATATACATACCTATTTATACATACATATATACATGTATATATATACATATATACATTTATACACACACACATGGCTGCAATAGTACATCAGCAGAAAACTACCAGAAATACAACCTGAATTTAGATGACTATGGCACTAGGGATACCATTGGTGATGTCAAATGGATCATGGCTGAAAGTAGAGCATATCAGAAGGATATATATTAGTGTTTTATTGATTACACAAAGCCTTTTAATTATTTGGATAACAACAAATTGTGGCTAACATTGAGAAGAATGAGGATTCCAAAGTACTTGATTGTATTCATGTGAAACCTATATCTAGACCAAGAAGCTGTTATCTGAACAGAGCAAGGGAACACTGCATGGTTCAAAATCAAGAAAGAGGTGTGTCAGAGATATATTTTTTCTCTAAACCTTTTCAATTGATATGTGGAACTGATAATTCAGGAGGGCTGGACTTTATGAAGAAGAATGTGGCATTGGGGTTGGAGGAATACTCATCAATAACCTGCGTTATGTAAATGACACAACTTTGCTCACTGAAACTGAGGATGACTTGAAATGTTTGCTGCAGAAAGTGAAAGATTGTAGCCTTCAATGTGGGTTGCATCTCAGCATCAACAAAGCAAAGATCCTCAACATTGGGCCAATAGACAGTAGCATAATACATGAAGAAAGGATTGCAGTTGTTGATGATTTCATGTTGCTCATACCCACAATCAGTACTCTTTGCACCACCAGTTATAAAATCAAAAGACATGTTGCACTGGGAAAATCTGCTGTCAAGCATCTCTCCAGTGTGCTAAAGAGTAATAATGTCAATCGAGAGACTAAGATTAACTTGATCCAAGCCATGGTGTTCTTAATTGCTTGCCATGTATCTGAGAGGTGCACAGTGAATAAGGATGACAGAAAAAGAATTGATGTCTTTGAGTTGTGATGTTATACGTTGGGCACGTTGCTGGGGGAGGGAGCAGAACTTGAAGGAGTACGTCGTGCTTGGAAGAGTTGATCATCAGGGCAAGAGAAGACGACTCTGGATGAGGTGAATTGACACAGTGACTGTGACAGTGAAGTCAGGTGTTGTCAGAGATGCTGAGGATGGCTTAGGATAGGGCAAGGTTCAGAGTCATTGCTCATCAATTCTCTGTGGGTTGTAGTTGACTCATGGGCACATAACAACCAAATACCAGGTCAAAACAGTCATGAGTAATCCAACACTTAAGAGACCCCTGGCTGCACCGTATGTGACACTTCTCATAAATATTGGGAGACAAATAAAATACATATAGTTATTGTTACAGGATATAGATCTCACTTTTCTCCATAAAATCTCTTGCATTTCTCCAAGTTAAAAAATTATCTTTAATCTCTACTTATACCGAGACCATTTTGGCAAGAAATATAATAAAGATGATGGTTCTCGAGTCAAGATCGCAGCACAACACTTTTTGTTCATTTCTATCACAACCACAGCCCACTTCCAATTTCTTTTTTATTGGATAAAACTATATATGAGGAATGTATAAAACTGCATTTTTTTTTATTTAAGGCAAGCATTTATGTTGTTATTTTTAAGTATCATTAAGTATACTGTGATTCATAGAGACCTATGAACATCAGATCAAACCCTGATCCTGTTCTGCTCCATCTTCACAATCTCTGCTATCCACAAGCCCATTTGTAGAAAGTGTGTTGACAACAAGAAGATAGTTGGCTCTGACTTCTACCAACTCCACAAAGGGAACTGTCTCCATCAACAGCATCCACAGTACAGAACTAAAAGCTATAAGGCCAGAGAAGAGCCATGTGAGGAGCAACATACTGACCTTTATACTAAGTTCATGCGGGGGGTGGGGGGAGCTGTCCTGTGCATGTTGTTGTTGTTTTATGTGCCGTTGAGTCGCTTGCGACTCATAGCAACCCTATGTACAACAGCCCTAAATTCTGCTCTGTCCTGTGCCAATCGCACTGTCTCCAACACTCCCATCCCAATTAACCCAATCACTGAATTAATCCACCTCATAGAGAGCCTTCCCCTCCTGCGCTGTCCCTCCACCCTCCCAAGCATGATGTCCCTCTCCTAGGACCGGTCTCTCCTTCAACATGACCAAAGTATGTTAGATGAAGCCTCAGAATCCTTGCCTCCAAGGAGCCACCCAGTTTAACCCTTTCCAAGATGAATCTGTTTGTTTTCCTAGCAGTCCATGGTGATGAATGGTAATTTCTAAGGATTAAATCCTTGTGTTCATCAAATCTTTTTGCAATAAGGTGAAAAGAAAACCTACCAACTGGGAACATGCAATTGGCAATATCATCTCAGACAAGGATCTCATAAAAAAAAATGTTTAGCAGGGAGAAAAGTGCAAAAATGAATGAATGGAAATCCAAAGGCTCTGTAAATTTTCATTAAAATTAATAAAAAATGATAATATAAAAAAAGAAAAGAGTTTACAGAATACTACGGGGCCTCCAGAAGAAAAAGACTGATAATGCAATTACAAAATGGGGGGAAAAGCACAGAAAAGCTTTTCACAGAGGAGAACATTTGAATAGCTAACAGACACATCAAGAAATGTTCAAAAGTACTAGCAATAAGAGAGATGCAAATCAAAACCAGAATGAGATACCATCTTACCCCATAGCAAAGTTTAGCAGGACAGCAAGTAATAAATGTTGGAAAGGAACTCTTATACAATGTTGGTGGGACTGTAAAGGTACAACAACTCTGGAAGACATTTTGATGTTTCCTCAAGAAGTTGAAAATAGAAATTTCATATGACTCAGCTATTCCACTACTAGTGATATACTCCAAGGAATTTAGAACTGAGACACAAACAGAGATCTGTACACCAATGTTCACAGCAGCATTAGTCACCAAAACAAGATCAAACAGCTCAAATGTCCAACTACAACTTAATAGATTGGAAAATTGTGGTATTCACAGAGTAGAATACTATGCATCACTCAGGAGCATTGTTTGTGAAAAATAGCTTGAGAGCATTATGCTGAGTGAACTAACTCAGTGTTATAAGGACAAATACTGCATAAGGCCATTATTTTTAAAATAGAAGGATAACTAGTAAAACATGTTATGGGGACCCAAAAGGGGAAGAGGTCAGAAGAGAAGGTTGAGGATGTGTAAGGGGAAGAGCCACAGGCTTGCACAGTTTGGTGTATAGAGAGCAGAGGTGAAAGAAATGGGAAGGATCTGTTGGTACTTGGAAAAATGCGCAATGATGGATAAGATCTAAGGGTAACTGATTTTATAAAACACAATGCATGGTAATGTTGTATGAAACACAATATGAATAAAGAATAGTGTGAAACACAATGTGTACAACCTTTGTGAGCAAACCAGCATAAAAAGAAAACAAGTTCCAATTTTTAAAGGTCAAAATCTATTTTTCTCTTTTTTCCAAATGTACACAAAAATCCAAAGAAATTCTATTCAAATGAAAATCTCCTCAGAGTCCTATGTGAGACTTAATCCTTCATCTAGGCTAAACCCCAAATTGATTTCACCAAGATTTTCTCCAAGGCAAATCCTACCATTTCAGTATAACCAATTAACCTCACATTTCAAGATTTACAAAATCTACTAATCATTTCTATCATATATCTTAACATCACATCAGTAAAAACCTTATACAATATATCTTAACATTACTGTATGAACAAAATTGTAATTGTTGTTGATTGCCTTCCAGTCAAGCAGGCCTCATAGTAACCCAATTAACAAGAGGCCTGAAGCCCCTCCACAACTATCAAAACTTATCAAAGTTCATAGGGTTTCCAGAGGCATGTTATTTAGGAAGTGGATGCCACTCCTCCATTCATAAAGTTAAGTCAACAAAACCTTAACAAATAAACCTTTCAAGGATTAACAGTTTATCTTTAATCTCCACACTCAGGCCGTTTTACCTGCCTGTACCTCTACCTGAAAACTGCTTCTCTTTCCATTGAGTTTGTATATCTAATATCTTACATATTCCCATATTTCCATGAGTCTGGAGCCACCGTATCAATTCCCACTTCTGATACCAACTATAAAAAGAACATGGGCCAAATAGCTAGCTCCATATCTGATATTTACTAATGTCACAGGGAGGAATTGTTTTTTCTATAACATCAACAACACAAAACCAATACTCATGAGTTTAGATGTGTCCCCCAATCTCTCATACCTCTTTCTACTCATTTTAACATGAATCTGACTGCTTTGGAGTGTCCATAATCTGATGTGATATCTCACAGACCACACAGAACCACACTTGGTAAGTCAAAAGTTTATAATTCAGATCAATAACAGAGTACAGTCCAGACAACTCCTAGAATGTGTACCCAGACACCTCAGCCTTTAGCTTCATGGGGCTTTAAGTGTTCTCAAATTCTTAATCCTGCCAATGTTGGCTTCCTTCTCCAATTATGCAACATAGATCTCAGTGTTCCCAGTATTCGCTTCCCCACTGCAAGGCCTCATCTCATGTCACATCAATTTTCCACTGCTACTGTCTCAAAGTGTGTCCTGCATTTCACCAGATTAAGGAAGTTCTCATTCCCTTCTATGAGAAGGAAGAATTCTCTGCAGCTAGAGCTCATCAATTTATTGGTGAGACTAGCCAATCCTCTTAAAGATTCTTGAGAATGGTCATATCCTTGTGGAATGGTTTACATCCAATGCCTTTGTGGGTAGGACAACATGCCTCATTCATATAGTGCCACTCATCCACAAAGCAACATAAAATAAGGGCTAGAGAAGTCATATTGAAAGATAAACTCCATACAAGTCCATGAAAGCCAGCATATATCTTGAGTTTGTTTCACCTGAATTTTAAAACTATCTCAAGACTAAGTTTGATATATTGAACATTAATGAACAAAGTCCAGACAACTTGTGTAATGACATCATGGACATTATCCATGAAGAAAGTAAAAAGTAATTTAAAAAGCAAGGTATGAGGAAAAGACCAAAACAGATGCTGAAAGAGACTGAAATTTGTTCTTGGATATACAGAAGCCAAAACAAAAGTAATAAGTGCTGAAGAAAGCAAGCTTAACAGGAAATTCCAAAAGGTAGCTGAAGAAGATGAAAGTAAGTGCAATGAAATGTTCAAAGACCTGGAGCTAAAACACCAAAAGGGAAGAATACACTCAGTATTTTTCAAGCTGAAAGAAGTAAAGAACAAAATCAAGCTTTGAATTGCAATACTGAAGGATTCTACGAGCAAAATATTTAATTGAATGATACAAATATTTGTACGTATGGTTGAGATATATATAATTTTAAAAAGTGTTATTAATTTTTTAAAAAAATTGTTGCTTATTCATGGTCTTCACGCATGCTTTTAACTACATTTCATAAATTGTAGTGTTAGTTACAATTTCTGATGCTTATCAGTCTGTGCTGTTAAAACTATTTTATAGACTATCTTCTCCTGTAACTGTGAGGATCTCTGGTTTTGTACTGGTTAAAACAGTTCAGCACAAACCAAAGGTCAGCAATTTAAAGCTCTTGCCACTCTGTGGAGGAAATACCAGGAGTTCCTCTTGTATAAAGAATTACAACCTTGCAAACCCTGTGGAGATATTCCACTTTTTTCTATAGGGTCATTGTGACTTGAAATCGACTAAGTGGGAGTGAGTTTGGTATTTGATTTTTCTTCTCCTACAATTGAGAATACAAGAGACTAGTCAGTGTTACTAACCTCAAAGTTGGTTTATACTTTTGTAATTTAGAAGTAAAAAAAGTTTATCCTTTAAATAACTGTACGTTACCTACAATCCTCATTTAATTAACTTTTTCCAACCCTTAAAAGAAACTGGAAAAGGTATTAATAGAAATTTTCAACATTTAAAATGTGTGGCTCTTTCTTAGCACATTGATTTATGTCATTAAATTTCCCTAAACCACCTAAAAACTCACATCTGTCGTTTTGAGGCAAAATCTTAAATGTGTGTTTAAAGTGTATACTTCCATCCAGTTGCTAACTAGGTGCACAGATAAGATACCATATCTAGAGATTTCTGTATCCATAGCCCACATTTCATTCTATATTTTCATTGCTATTGTTTTGGTGTTTTTACTTTTAAATCATTGCTATTTTATCTGATCAGAGTAGAAAAGTAGACTTGAATGAAGAAAATGAAATCAAACTTTTTCAATATATTTCCACATTTTCATTTCCATATCTCTTCAAAGGGTTTGGCCTAATTTGGGTTAGGTTTTCATCTCAATAGATTTGCCCACCTATGCTAATGAAACTTTGCCTTAAGTAGCATAGATATCAAAAGTATCTCCTGCTGCTTAAGTGTATTGCACTCTTCATTAAGGATTGAGGGATATATGTACAAAGTAATGAGGACCCATGTGAGTTTCACAACCATCATGAAAATCACTTTTCCCCCATAGCAGTTTCTTGTGTGCCAATTTCAAAGCTTTTGCCAATCTACACGCTGCCTTCTCTTTGTCTTTCTTTTTCTCTATGACTTGTTCTCATTCTTTGAAAGAAAATGCCACTTTTAATGTGATTGCAATGTGTTTAATTACTAAATAACTAAAGAGCATTTTTATATTCAATACATTTCATTTCAATAAGTCTAGGATGGAAAATATTGGCTACTCAATTTGAAAACTATTTGCTAATAAAAATGAAAGTCAACAATAATATCATATTTTGGTAATTTATAAAAATAGATGAAGTGATGGATTTCACAGTGATTGGTTGCTAATTATATATGTATTTTATTTTTGGTAAATACACATTGTTGTTGATTGCCTTCAAGTCAAGCATGACTTACAGTGACCCTATGAACAAAAGGCCTGAAGCCCCTCTAAAACTATAGACATTTATCAAAGTTCACAGAGGTATGTTATTTAGAAAGTAGATGCCACTCCTGTTTCCAAACCTGTCATACCATGTTATTGTTGTTATGTGCCATTGAGTCACCTGTGATGCATAGCGACCCTATGTACAGCAACTCTGAACCCTGCCCTGTCCTGACCGACACATCAACCCCTTTTGCCCCATTACTGTATCGATACATCTCATCGGGGTCTTCCTCTTCTGGGCTGTCTGTACATGTACCATTCAGTGATATTGTTACATTCTATAATTTTTACTACTTACATTTCATGCTATCTTTTCCTAAATTATCTCAACAGAATTAGCATAAAATCACTGTTCTCCTAAGAGTCTCATCTAAATTTTCTAGTTTCTATAAAAAGGGACATGATGCTTAGAAAGATGGAGGATCATCAAAGTAGGAGACACTCCAACAGGATGCATTAACACAGTTACCGAAGCATTGGCTCGACTATAGGGCCTAGGGATAGGATGTGCCACAGGATAGGGCAGAGGTTAGGTCTGTTGTTCATAGGATCACTATCAGTCATACTTGACTCAATGATGCTTAACAACAGCAATAATAGTCAATTGGATCAAATATATCATTGTTGTTGTAATGTGCCACCAAGTCATCTGTGATTCATAGAGACTATGTATAGTAGCCCTGTTCTGAGTCAGAATCGGTGAGTCTGACTCATTTACCCCCATTGGTCTAGTTACTGTATCAATCCATCTCATCTGGGGTTTTCCTCTCCTGCACTGTCCCTCCACCCTTCCCAGCATGAAGTCCTTTTCTAAGAACTTGTCCCTCCTGGCCACATGCCCAAAATAAGTGAGAAAGAGCCTCAAAACCCTAACCTCCAAGGATAAACTGGTTTCATTCTCTCCAAGAAAGATCCATGTGTTTTCTTGGCCCATGACTCTTCTCCAGCACCACAGCTCAAAGGCATCAATTCTTCTTCTGTCATCCTTAGTAATTGACCAGTTCTCTGATGGATAGCAAGTAATTGTGAAGACCATGGCCTAGATCAGACACGCCTTAGTCTCTAGACTGACACCATTGCTTTTCAGTACAGTGGAGAGGTCCACGATAGCCGATTTTCACAATGCAATTAGTCTTTTGATTTCCTGGCTGCTGGTGTCATGAGTGTTGATCATGGTGACAAGAAAGTTGTAATTGTTAACAACCCCAATCTCTTCTCTGTCTATCCCAGAGCTGCCAACTGGTCCAGTGATGAGAATCTTTGTCTTGATGATGAGCTTCAATCTATATTAAAAACTACAATCCTTGACCTCCTGCTGCAAACACTCTAGGTCTTCCTCAGTTTCAGCAAGCAAGATGCAGATAATTATTTGAAAAAGTGCTGTGTTCAAGTATACATTGCTTTCTTATTAAAATAAATTATTGTTTTCTTCAGGGGATAATTTCAGGTTAAGATTTAAAGATTTTTCTCAGACCTATTGTTTCAGGAGTTTACCCAGTCTTTATAACTCCAGAAAGTCTGGATTTTATGAAAATTCAAAATTAAATTTTACTTTTTCTCCCTTTGGCCAGGGTTCCACTATAAAAAATCTTCTGTCAAATGTTTAGTGTTGACACCTGGCAATATATAATTCTTTTTGATTTATGGAAAAGACGGAAGTTGTTTGTGGAGATAATCAGACACACATTCTAGTTAGTCCTTCATACATTCTAGTTTTCTGACCTGCCTTATTCCTTTGCTGTTCTCAGAAAACAAAAATAAATTGTTATATATTGAAAGTGTTTTCTATTAATACTATATATACACAAGTTAAAGCATATTTTATTTATAATTCTATCTTTATATTAGTATTTTCCCACCACATTTGTATCGTACAGCAACAGCAGAATCTGTTTAAATGAATGCAAATAAAGTTTATTGAAGACCACAGATAGTCTGTTGTCACGTTAACATAGGGAGTGATCAGTTGGCCTAGTGAACAGAAAGCGATACTACCAAGCTGAAGCTGGATGACTTTTAATCCACGGCTCTCGGGCCTGTCTTTCATTGGTTTTGTTCAAATATTCTTCTAGGTCATATAGCCCTGATGTGTCCACTTGCCATACAGAGGTAACTTGTGGTTGCTGTGCAGCTGAACACTGTGACACTGATGTGTCAAATGCATTAATGGTTACCCGTGGTGGACAGTGTTTGGTGAAGCTCCCCAATTAAAACAAGCTTGGAAGCAGGAGTGGCATCCACTTCCGTAGTAGCTTGCCTCTGGAAACCCTATGAACTTGGAAAAAGGATGAAAGTCACACAAGTGTTGAGGACTTTGGTTCATAGGGTCACTATGAGTCACCTATAACTCAAGGGCACATAACCACAACCACAACAAGCTTCATCCCGCATACCTTGGACATGTTGTTGCTGTTGAGTACATCAAGTCAGAACCATCTCATAGCTGACTCTCCATTGGATTTTCAGAGGAAGTTAGTTGCGTGAAAGGAGATTTCCTATCCTTCTCCAGCTGAGCTGCTGGTTGATTCGCACCACCTGCCTTTAGGATTGCAGTGTGGTTTCTTACAAGTAGGTCTCCAGAGGTAGGAACAGCTATTCCGTGGAGAGGGAAACATGCTTGGAAATGAGGAGACTCAGAGACAGAAAGGAAGATCCTCAGTGAGACTGATTGACACAACAACTTCAACAATAAATTGAAATATGTCAGTGAGGATAAGGATGGTACAGGCTAGGACAAGTTTCAGATCTGTTGTTATTAGGGATATCATGAGTCATACTCGGCTCCAGGGCATCTAACAACAATAATTCCCAGAAACATGGAAAAAAATCTGGGTTTTGTGAAATTTCCATCAAGGATTAGTTCTGTATGTGCATTCTTAATAGTCAATTTGATTTGTTACAAAATGACAACAGATTCCAAACCACTTTGCTTTGGAAAAGTAAAACAAAACCCATAAACCATACATTTGTGGAACAATTTATTTCAAAATTAGCTGTTTGTTATTTGTATCTTTTAAAAGATTTATATATTTGTTTAATTTTTTTTTAGGAGAGTGGTGGAAAATTTACTGTTGAAAAAGTCTCATATGTACAAATCTGTTGTCATTTTAAAGTCCACTTTTCATATATCTGTCACATGTTCTATTCCATTAAAATAAATTTCTTTCATATTAGTATGCCAGCCATCCTTTTAGTGGCTCCTAAAACACTGTTTTAAATATATGATAAGAATCCTACATTTTTGCTTTAAGAGCATAGAATTGCACTATTCCCAAAAAGGAGAGCAATTTGCTTACCAATTTCCTCATTATATGAGAAGTTGTGTTAAACCTTAAGCCGAAGTTCTTCTGAATGATAACTACCTGAGATTGATCCTATTTGCTTTTTTTTCTTCAATCTACAAGTATCAGGCATCCATGTGATTCCTTGTTTTAATCACTATTCACCTGAGCCCTTGCCCACAAAAGTTACAACACGTGCAGCCAAAAGTTTCTACCGTCCTTTTCATAAGTAACTCAAGTTTTCTGAAACATTATCAACCAAAACCAAAGAAACCTGAAGAGTATTGCTATATTCACCATAAACCCAGTGGTGCTTTACATTATTGCTGCCACCTAGTGGCCCTTCTGTGGAACTCTATCGGCTAGTTTACTCTTTAATCAGCTACAATGGAGCTTCTAGCTAGAAGTATGATTAGGTCCCATTTCAGGACAAACATGTCTTAGAAAATAGAATGTGTCAAGTGCAAAAGAAATCAGTCTTTCATCAAGAAAGAACACATAGGCTGAAAAAATACAAAGTATGTTTTCAGTAAATACCACCTTTTGTTATTTGTTGTTATGTTCCCTCAAGTCCACTATGTTGACTATGACCTTAGGAGCAATATTTTGAACCTTGCACTATTCTAAGCCAACCTCATCATTTCTGACATGCCTGACCCCATCTTATCCAGGGTCTTCCTCTCCTGTGCTGGCCTTCTATCCTTCCAAGCATGATGTCTTTCTCTAAGGACCAGGACCTTCTAACAACATGCCCAAAGTATGTGAGACAGAGTTTCAAAGTCCTTGCTTCTAAGGAGCAACTTAGTTTCACTTCTCTAGGACATATTTTCTTATTGTCTTGACAGTCAATTGTGTATTCACTACTCTTCTCCAGCACCTCAACTCAAAGGCATCAATTCTTTTTCTAATATCCTTGGTCCAGCTCTCAGGTACATAGCAAGCCATTAAGAAGACCATGACATGGATCAGGTGGTCCTTAGTCACTAGACTGACATTTTGGCTATTTACCGCTCAAGAGAAAGTTCTGTTGGCCTGGTAGATAGAAAGTTATGCTACCAAGCCAAAGGTGGGTAATTTTAATCTACAGCCCTCAGGCCTGGTTTTAATTCTTTTGGGCCAAATATTCTTCTAAGTGGTATAGCCCTGGTCTGTCAATTTGTAGTACAGAGGTAACTCATGGTTGCTGTAATGCTAAACACAACTGTGACACTGATGTGTCAAATGCGGTAATGGTTACCAATGGTAGACAGTATTTGGTGGAGCTCCCAGATTAAAAGAAGCTTGGAAGCAGGAGTGGTATCTACTCCCGAAATAGCCTGCCTCCAAAAAAATTCTATGAACTTAGAGAAACTATAAAAGTTCTATGAGTGTTCAGGTCTTTCATTCATAAGGTCACTATAAGTCATCTCCCACTCCACGGCACTTAACAACAGCAACAACCACTCAAGAGAGGTTCTTGATGGTATATGTAAATCTATTAAAGCCTACCAGTTAAAACCAACTCTGGTTTCTGAGGCTATACATACAATGAGAGTGTATTGTCTATGTTTCTCCTGTAGAGCCTCTGGGTTAACAAGTATAACTCCCTACAGACTACCAGACCTCACAATCCTCTTAAAAAAATCACTATTTTGGCAAATAACTGAACCTATAGGCAACAACATGATAGGTGGAGAAAAGATTGAAGCTGCCAATGGCTTCTTACTTGGACCTTAAGTGATATACTTGGTACCAGCAGTCAGGAGATTAAGAGACTTATTGCACTGGAAAAGTCTTCAGTCATTAACATCTCCAAACTATAGAAGAGCAATTATGTCAGTTTGTGGACTAAGGTGTGCCTGATTCAGGCCATTTTCTTTTCAGTCACCTGCCATGCTTTTGAGAACTGGATAATGAATAAGGATGGTAGAAGAATTAATGCCTCTGAAATATGATAGTGTGAAGAAGACTGAATATCCCATGGTTTGCTAAAAGAAGAAACAAATATGTCTTGGAGAAGGTGCAGTCAGAGTGCTTCTTAGAGGCAAAAGCTATAAAGCTTCATCCCATATACTTGGGACATGTTGCTAAACAAGGCTATTCAGTAGAGATGAACATCATGTTTGGAAAGGTAGCAAGTTAGCAAAAAAAATCCTCAACCAGACCAATTGGCAAAGTGACTGCAGCAATGAGCTGAGTGTGTTAAAGATTGTGAAGATGGCACAGGATAGAACAAGGTTCAGATCCATTCTCACAGGGTCTTTATGAGTTATACTCAACTCAATGGCACCTAACAACAATAACATTTCAATAAACAGATGCAGTCCTGGATGTGTTCACAAAGTTGTGCCAAGAAATCTGGAAGACAGCTACCTGGCCAACTAACTGGAAGAGATCCATATTTATTCCTATCCCCACCCCCCAAAAAAAAGAGATAATATAAAAGAATGTGGGAATTATCGAACAATATCATTAACACCACGGGCAAGCAAAATCTTGCTTATGATTCTTCAAAAATGGCTTGATCAACTGACATCTGCCAGAAATACAAGCAAAGTTTAGAAGGGGTCATGACACCAGGGATATAATTGCCAATGTCAGATGGATCTTGGCTGAGAACAGAGAGCAGAAGTATGTCTATTTGTGTTTTTTTGACTATGCTAAACTAATTTACTATATGGGGCACAATAAGTAGTGGCTAACGCTGAGAAGAATGAAAATCCCAGAACATTTGATTGTGCTAAAGTGAAATCTATTTCTAGACCAGGAAGATGTTATCTGAACAGTGCAAGGAAACACTTCACAGTTCAAAATAAAAAAATAAGTTAATCAAGGGTTGTATACTTTCTCCATACTTTTTTAGCCTCTATGGAAAACTGATCATTAATTTGAGAGGCTGGAATATGACATCAAGATTGGAAGAAATCTCATCAATGGCCTTTGTTATGCAGATTATAAAATCTTGCTCACAGAAACTGAGGAGGACTTGAAACAAGGACTACAGCCTTCAATATAAATTGCATCTCAATATGAAGGAAACAAAGATTCTGATCACTATAGGCCAATAGTCAGCAGATGGAGGGGAGTTTAAGGTTGTTATCATATTTGTCTTGTTCAGATCAACAATCAACAGATATGGCATCAGAAATTAGGAAATAAAAAGATGAGTTTCATTGGGAAAAATCTGCTGTCAAGGACCTCTCCAGAGTGCTAAAGAACAATGATGTCTGTCTAGAGATAGAGACTAAGGTGTGCCTGATCCAAGCCATGGTCTTCACAAGTACTTGCATCTGAAAACAGAATAACGACTAAGGGTGACAGATGAAAAATTGATGCCTTTGAGTTCTGGTGCTGGAAAAGAGTCTTGAGAACATACTATGGACTGCCAAGAAGACAAATAGAGAAGGTGCCTGAAATAATCTCAGAGTTTTGTGTATTAATTATTTGTTTTTTGAACTACAAGGAGTCTCTGGGTGACATGAATGTTTGGCCTAGTGTTAAAGAGTTGTACTGTCAACCTAAGGCATGCAGTTTAAATCCAACTGCTGCTCTGCTGAAGATAGTTAGACTACTTCCTCTTTTGCATTTTATAGTGTCTGAGAAACAGTTGTAAGATCAGCTATGAGTTGGTTCACCATAATAGCCATGGCTAGCCAGGGTTGACTGTGAACCCACTCAGAGGAAATTTCCCAAAAAGTCATAATCTTGAAAATTCTATGAAGCACTACACCATAAAACAGAACTGGTTCAATGATAATTCACAAGAATAATTTCTAAAGCAATGAGTCAATGAAAATGAGCGAATGCCTCAATGAGCTGGACTGACACAGTAGGCATAACAATGAGTTCAACATTGTTGTTGTTGTTACGTGCCTTCAAGTTGTCTGTGACTCATAGAGACCCTATGTACAACAGCCCTAAACCCTGCTGAGTTCAACATATCAAACAAAAATGGCACAGGAGTAGGCAATACTTTGTATTTCATTCAAATAGATGCCTTGAGTCAAAACCAGCTGAACTGTAAGTTATAAAGGTGATAATTACAGTTACTGTCCTTATTAAAAGCTGTTTCCTTTTGTTGTTCTTCATTCCACTGAAAATAAACACTGTCTCTGTCTCTCTGTCTCTCTCTCTGTGTCTCTCTGTCTCTCTCTGTCTGCTGTCTGTCTGTCTCTATATATAATATATATCATATATATAATATATATAATTTTGCTGTATTGAGGTAACATGGGGTTGCTGTGACATTTAACAATGATGTGTTAAATGCCATAATGGGTACACATGGTTGACAATGTTGGTAGAGCTCACAGATTAAGACAGGGTTGGAAGCAGGAGGGCATCTATTTCTTAAACATGCCTGTGGAAACTCTATTTACTTGGAGAGATGATAATAGTTATAGAACAGGGTTAATGTCTTTTTTATAGGGTCACCACTCAATGACACTTAACAACAACATATAATGCCAGCCCCTTTTCTCCATTGTGTAGCTGGTTGAAGCAGCTGGACTCTGTTAGATGGTGTTCTTGTTTTGGTTGAGGATCTGTGTGGATTGTGTCCTTGTTTTTTATTCAAGCCTCTTGTTTAGAGCCAACAAGACCTCCTGGAGGACCCTTTCATGTCTCCATTTTGGAGACTGGGTCAAGCAACTGGACTCCATAAACTGGGATTTCTTGTTTTGGTTGAGGGTTAGTGTGAAGTGTTTGGTTGTTTTTCAGTTAAGCCTTTTGTTTAGAGTAAACAAGACCTTCTGGAGGGCCCTTATATTTAAATGTTGGGCCTGAGGGATTATATTTTAATCTCTTGTTATTATATTTTGAAGGAACATTCTTCTAAGTCATACAACACTCTAGTCAGTTTGCTGTGCTGAGGTAATTCTGAGTTTGCTGGGACACTGAACCTTGTGCCATTGGGGTCTCAAATACCATAATGGAACAATGTGCCATACACCATAATGGCTACCCATCATGGACAGTGTTTGGTAGAGCTCCCAAATTGATTCAGGTTTTGAAGCAGGGGTGGCATCCACTTCCTAAACCACATGTCTCTGGAAACTCTATGAACTTGGAGAAACTACTACAGTTATAGAAAGGCTTCAGGACTTTTGTTCATAGAGTCACTATGAGTTGTGCTTGACTTGATGGCAATCAACAACAACAACAACAATATATATATATATATAATATATTATATATATAATATATATTATATATAGTTCATAGCCTATAAAATTGTCTTTTCTAATACCATACTTCAATGGGTTCAATCCTTTTAATCACCCTTATCTATTATCTGGCCTTCAGAATCATACAAAGTATTTGAAAATATCATGACTTGGATAAGGTACACCCTAGCCTTTAATCTGACATACTTGCTTTTAGCTCTTTAGATAAGTCTTTGGCAACAGATTTCCCAATGCAACATTTTTTTTGTGACAGCTACTACTATGAATTATAGAATTCTGTACAATCAATGATTGATTCTTTGCAAACATCTTTTATAAGAAACAAAAATGGTGACTATATACATAGACTTCACCTGATGGTCTACAAAGGAATCAGAATGACTACACCTGCAGAATAAATCACTGAAGAAGCTTAATTTCAACTTGGAAAACTAGGCCAAGTGCTGATTGTGGAACAGACCATCAAATACTCTTATGCAAGTTCAAACTTAAGCTGAAGAAAACCATATCAAATCCACAAGAACCAAAGTCTGACCTCAAGTCTTCCCTACCAGAATTTAAAGACAATCCCATGGACAGGTTTGAAGACTTGAACACTAAAGAGCAAATACTAGATAAGTTGTGGGAAGATATCAATAATATCGCTCATGAAGAATGCAAAGACAGAGGAGAAAGAAAATACCAAGAGAGATGTTAGAGTAGACTTTGGCTATTGCACAACAATACAGAGAAGGCAAAGCAAAGGGAAAAAATCAATAAGCTGAACAGAAGTTTTCAAAAAGCAGCACAAGAAAACAAAGCAAAGCATTTTATGGAATATACAAGGAGCTGGAGTTGGAAAATCAAAAGGTCCAAACTTGTTCTGCATTTCTTAAACTGAAGGAACTGAAGAACAAATCCAAGCTTTGAATTATAATACTTAAGGAAGTTGAAGGCAGAATGTTGAATGACCCAAGAAGCATCAGAAGAACATAGGAGGAGTACACAGAGGCACTATATCAAAAAGGCTTGGCTAACACTGAAGAATGTCATGAAACAACATATGATCAAGAGCCTATAATGATG
>NW_006399817.1:13309159-13322195 GCF_000299155.1 Elephantulus edwardii
TGGATTCAAGTAAAATAAAACAGTTGACAACTTCAATCTTTTCTCCATCTATCAGGATATTTTCTTTTGGTTCAGTGATAAGATTTTTGTTTTCTTGATGTTGAGATGCAACCCATATTGGGAGTTTGCATTTAAGTTTTAGAAATCACTCCATCTCTTTAAAGAGAAATAATTTGATACAGGAAATTATAAGTGATCTCAAAATTGCAGCTCTCGTCTTACAGGCCATAGATAGTTGCAGTGCTAACCCAAAGCTAATGTCTCTTTGGCAATTTAGATCCACAGAAGGGAGAAAAATGGCAACCTACTCCTGTGAGGTTTATAGTCTCAAAAGGCCACTGGGTAGTCAGCAACGAGTCAACTCTGGGTTGACAACATTGAGTTTGAGTTTTAATTTTTGATCAGTCTTGTGTTTGATCATCAAAAGAAAGAGTTAATGTTAGCCCCCCAAAAGGTATCAAGGTCACCAAAAGAAGTTGCTTCTGATCTAGCTTGTAGAGAATAAGGAGCTTTATAGAAGATTATACACAATTTCAGAGAGCTTCCCAAGAAAGAACAGAAAAAAGGAGAAAATTCCTGATTGATGTCTGCCTTTCTCTTAACCTCCAATCTCACAGCAGGGTTTTCAACTGGCTGATGACAGCAAGCAGCTGGATAATAGGGCAGCCTTGAATGCAGCTACCAAAGAGATTTCCTCCAAATTTAGAATACAACTGGACAAGTAGAAAAATAAATTTAAGACTTAAATATTTGAAGGTCTGACATGGATAAGGACAATAAGCCAAAAAATTAAAAAAAAAATCCCACCAAAAAACCAAAAACAAAAAAACGGACTTGCTCTTTATTATAAAATAAGAATAGAATGTTGTTGTTGTTGTTGTGTACAATAGATGCAGGACTAGCCCATAGCTGACCCTCTGGCAGGTTTTCAGAGGCAGTTAATTGCATGGGAGGAGATTGGCCATTCTTCTCTTGCAGAACAACTGGTGTCCTTGAATTATGTGCCTTTGGGATTGTGGCACAACTTCTTGCCATTAGACCGCCAAAAGAAGCAGCACACAAAACAGCAGAAATCATGGAGAGGTGATACATACAGTCGAGTTGGGACTGATTCATAGCTGTGATCATCCAGTGAGTTTTCAAAGGTGGTTAATTGCACAGAATGAGATTACCCATCTTAGAGTAACTGGCAGCTTTCAACTGCATACTTTTGCTTTGGTAGCAAAATTCCTGACCAATACACTCTATCAGGAAGCAAGGAGGGGACTGAATAGTTTGATAAAGAGCATGGTAATCTAGGCAAGTTTCTAGAGGCTTTAGAAAGTCTTGAAGTCTAGAGTAAGGAATTTGCAATCAATTCTACTATTAGTCTCCAAGTTAATACTCATTGCAATCCTATAGAGTAATGGATTTTCTCTAGAAGATATGGGAAATTTATTTACTTTTCAAAGAAAATCATGATCTAATGGGTTTGGGAGATACTAAAATTTTCAGTCTTGTATATGTGGTTGTACTCTTTGAGTAAATTAATTTTATCCCCATTCATTTGTTTTGTTACTGTATTTATAATTTATCTCATTAGGGTAATGTTCTTCCACAAAGTACTTTGTCAGACTGGTATAGAAATTGGATATCTTGCCACTCTGGAATACACATAGAAAAGAATCAGATGTCCATAAAGTGACCAATCCCCAAAAACAGAAATAAGTAGTGATGCTATCATAGTAATCCAAGATCGATTTGTTGTTTTAGGGAAGTGCTATTGCATTGACTATGACTCACAGAGACCCTGCGAACAATGAATCAGAACCTTGCCTATCCCACGCCATCTCTGTCATGAGAGAGCCAATTGTGGTAGTCACTTTGCCAACCTATATTGTTGAGGGACTTCCTCTTTTTATCTTTCACTTTTCACAGTATGATGTCTCTCTCGAAGTACTGGATCCTTTTGAGAATATGCACAAAGTAGGTGGGATGAAGTTTTGCCATCCCTTCCTCTAAGGAATACTTTGGTTGTACTTCCTCCAAGATAGATTTGTTTATTCTTTTGACAGTCTGTGGTGGGATATCCAACTCTTTGCCAAAACCACAGTTCAAAAAGCAATGACTCTTCTTTTGTCTTTTTTATTCATTGTCCAACTTTGAAATACTTAGAAATCAGTTGAAAAGATCATGGATTGGATCGTGCATATCTTAATATTTAAACCGATGTCCTAGTTTAGTATTCAAATTCAAGAGGGATACTCAAGTGCATACTCTAATGACTATGCTTGTGCCTCCTAAGGAAATGAACAAAGATTTTTTAAAGGATTAGAAAAAGAAGTGATGGATATAGAGATGTAATACATGCATAATTTAAGACACTAACAGAAAAGATACTGGAACCAAAAATAATATTTAAAGTTCTGAAGTAAATAAAAATCTAAAATTGTAAAAATGAAAGGGTATAGTGAGTTCCAATCATAAAAAGTAAAGAAAAATCAATATTGATATTTAAAAAAAAACACAACACAAACCAACTAATGCTAACAACTCATGTCAACTCATGGTGACTTTCCATTGGGCTTACAAGACTGTAAATCTTTATGGGAGGAAACAGCCCATATTTCTTCCACACACAAGCTGGCAGATTTGAACCATCAGCCTTTCCATCATCAACCCAACATGTAATGTATCATTCCACTACATATTCTAATAAAGGCAAAGAATCACAGAAAAAAAACTGGACTAGAGAATAAGGATCACATCAGTCATGACAGGGAAAAAAACAAAAAAAGAAGTACCATAATGTCTACAAAGTCCTTAGAGAAAACACATAGAATGCGATGTCCAAGATTTCTGGTGCAGCCATGAAACTGCTGAAGTACAAAGACAAGCATGCAAAAACTCTGAGGTCATTATACCCTGGACCTTTCCATAAAAGATCATAGCAGATTAGAAGCAAACTAGGTGGAAAGATAACTATTTACCTTTATGCTACAAATATATATTTTTTTCAGAATAGTACAAAGAAAAACCTTCAACTTAATTACTAAAGACTGCAATTGCTTGTAAATAAAATTTTTTATTTTATACTTTATTTTACACACACACACACACACACACACACACAAAGCCATCTTTGAAGAGGTCCTTGACAGCAGATTTCCCCAAATGCAAAACATCTTTTGATTTCTTGACTGTTGCTACCATGGGTGTTGATTATGGATGCAAGTAAAATGAAATAGTTGACAATTTCAATCTTATTTCCAACTATCATGGTGCTACTTATTGGTCCAGTGGTGAAGATTTTTGTTTTCCTGATGTTGTGATGTAATCAATATTGAAGTCATTAGACTTCGATCTTTTGTAGCAACTGTTTCAAGTCCTCTTCACATTCCACAAGATGTGTCCTCTGCAGAATGCATGCTATTGATGAATCTTCTGTCACTCCTTCTACCATATTCTTCTTGTTGTAGTCAACTTCTTGAGTAATTTACTCAGCATATAGTTTGAATTTTCCCACATCGGACAGTGATTGGTAGAGCTCCCCAATTAAGAAAGCAGTAGTGGCATCCACTTCCCTAATAGCTTGCCTCAGGGAAACCCTATGAACCTGGAGAAAGGATGAAAGTCACCTAAGTGTTGAGGACTTTCGTTCATAGGGTCACTTAGAGTCACCTTGACTCGATGGCATTTAACAACAACGACATAGTTTGAACTGGCACGGAGAAAGGATATAGCCCTAATATACCATTTTAAACCTTGCAGTTTTCCCTTATTTTATTAGGAAAATCACTATGTAAAAGTTTCACATAAACATAATTGTTCTGAGATTCTCCATTTTCTCAATGTTTCCAAAATTTGTTATGATTTATACAGTCAAATGTCTTTGAGTTGTCAATAAAACATATGTAACCATCTTTCTGGTATGTAACCATCTTTCTGGTATTTCCTGCTTTCTACCAAAATCCTTCTGACATCAGAAATGATATCCCTGGTGCCATAACGTCTTCTGAATCCAGTTTGAATTACTAGTAGTTCCTTATTAATGTATGCTTTGTGTTTTTAAAAATAATCTTCAAGAATATTTTCTTGAATGTGATATTAATGATACTGTTTAAAAATTCCTGTAGCATATTGCATCACCTTTTTGATAATGGAAGCAGATATGAATTTCTTCTAGTCAGTTGGCCAGGTAGCTATTTTCTGTATTTCTTGGTAGAGACTGGTGAGCAAATTCAGGACTGCATCTGTTTCCTCAAACACTTTAATTGATATTCCAGCAGCTCTTGGGGCCTTATTTTATGCCAGTACTTTCAATGAAACTTGACCTATTACTGGTTCTTGATCATATGCTTCTTTTTTAACTTTTTATTTTTTTATTTAATTATTTTGTGTGTGTGTACCGTCAAATTGAATCTGACTGGTGGAGGAGGACATTGCTCCTCCTTCTCCAGGTGATCATCTGGTGAATTGGAATTGTGTACCTCTGGGACTGCAGTGCAGCTTCTTCCCACTAGGCCACCAGAGCTCCCTGATCATATGCTTCTTAATGAAATAATTCTTCATTAACCAGTTAATTTTCAGTACAACTACCCTGTGTATTCCTTGTAGTGGTTTGTGGTTTTGGTTTTGTTTTTTTTTTCTTTCTTTTTTTTTTTGCTTCCTGTCATTCAAGATTTTGCCTATGGAATCCTTCAGTGCTTCAACTCAAGGCTTGAATTTATTCACTAGCTCTTTCAGCTTGAAAAATGCCCTTTCCATTTTCTAACTTCCTCTCACGGCACATTTCATTAAATATAGTAATTTGCTCTGTCTTCTCAAGCTGCCTTTAGAAATCTTCTGTTCATTTCTCTTACCTAGCGTTCCTTCCCCTTATTATGACTTCTTTTCATTCCAGGGTAAGTTTCAGGTCTCTTATGATATCGACTTTGACTTTTCTCCCTTTACTTCTTGCCATTTTAATGACCTTTATTTTTTTTTTCAAGATCTTACCCTTGATGTCATTCCACAATTCGCTGGTATTCAATTATTAGTGTTTTATATCTAAAACGTATTCTTAAAAGGATTTGCAATAAATAAATCCTTCATTGTACAAAATTTTACATTTCAATTTCCAGAAGTCCTATCTTCCAACTACTATTCCTTCATGTTTCCAACTTCTGCAATTCAGTCAGTCACTGCTACTATTAATGCACCTTGGCTATATGTTTGATAAATTTCTGAATGTAAAAGTTGGTAAAATTTTCCATTTCTTCTACTTTGGCCTTCTTAGTTAATGTGTATATGAATAATAGTTGTATTAAGAATAATTCCTTGTATGTGTATGGATAGTTTCTTATCCAACACAGGATGTACATAGAAATACTCTTTTATAATGATGAATGTCACACCATTTCTTTTCAATTTGTCATTTCTGGCATAGTATTTAATATAATTCTCTGATTCAAAATGGCCAGAATCAGTCTATTTCAGTGTGCTAATACCTAGGATGTTGATCTTAATGTGTTCCATTTAATTTTGACCAACGTTCCATGTCCCTAGACTCATATACTACATGCCATATTCCAATTCTTAATGGATGAAGCTCTCTCTCTTTGTAAATCTTTCCTTACCAGTAAATGAAGATCCTTCCTGGGTGCAAGCTTTGCTTCCTCCACATCATTATGGTGCACTCTATTCTGAGTAGGCAGCTCTTCCTCAGTCACATTTTGAGTCTTGAAGAACCTGAGGGGGTCATCTTGCAGCACTGTATCCAACAATGTCTTCCATTATCCATAATGTTTTCAAAGACCTGCTATTTCTGAAAAGATCTGCCTCTTAGTCTGTCTAGTCTGGAAACTGCTAAAACCTATTCAACATGGGTGACCCTGCTAGTATTGGATATACAGGTGCCAGTTTCTACCATCACAGTAATACACAATTTACAATACAGTAAACTGTCAGACATGTGATGGACACATGACTTAGCTTTCTAATAATTTATCATTTCATAGCAGAAACCATATTATTGATTTAAAAAATATTTCTGTTTTTCTAAAAAATAAAACCAATTATTATAATGCACTTTAATGTAACAGAATTGATGTAAAATAAAGTTTATAAGACTCATTTGTTCACTAAAGTATAAATAGAAGAGCATCTCATTAAGATTTAGTTGTTAAAATATTTGAAAAAAATTTACTTAAAATTACTATAATTAGGATAGTTATATATTTCAGAAATTGCTCTAATATTAAAGACTTGGATGTGTATCATTCAAGTAATGGTCTTTTCAATTACTTCCTATGTATGTGAAAGTTGGACAATGACTAAGGATGGCAGAAGAAGAATTAATGTCTTTGAGCTACAGTGCTGGAGAAGAGTACAGAATAGCTCATGGATTGCCAAAAGAACAAGCAGGCATGTCTTGGAGAAAGAGTACAGAACATCTCATGGACTGCCAAAAGAACAAGCAGGCATGTCTTGGAGAAAGAGTACAGAATATCTCATGGACTGCCAAAAGAACAAGCAGGCATGTCTTGGAGAAAGAGTACAGAATATCTCATGGACTGCCAAAAGAACAAGCAGGCATGTCTTGGAGAAAGTGCAATCAGAGTACTCTTGAAAGGATCGTGAAACTTCATCTAGCATGACTTAGGCATGTTGTTAGGAGAGGCTAGACCTTGGAGAGGAATATCATGCTTAGAAAGGCAGAAGATGAGTGAAAGAGAGGAAGACCCTCAATCAACGGTATTGATACATTAAGTGGTGGTGTTGTTATGTGCCGTTGAGTCGCTTGCGACTCATAGCGGCCCTATGTACAACAGCCCTAAACTCTGCTCTGTCCTTGTGCCAATCACACTGTCTCTGACACACCCATCCTGATTACCCCAGTCACTGTAGCACTAGGTTTACATGTGTCAGAGATGATGAAGATAGTGCAGCATAGGGTAGGGTTCAGATCCTTTTTTCATAAGGTCTCTATGAGTCTTTTAAAATCAGGAAGGGTATATATTTTCATTTAAAATCTGGACTGTATCTTTTCCCTATTCCTATTCAATGTGTATACTGAACAAATAATTCGTGAAGCCAGACTTTATGAAGAAGAATGTGGCATCAGGATTGGAGTAAGACTAATCAACAACCTACATTATGCAGATGATACAAATTTGGTAAAAATGAGAAGGATATGAAAGTCTTGCTTCAGAAGATCAAGGACTACAGCCTTTGGTATGGATTACATTCCAACATTAAGAAAACAGAGGTTCTCACCACAGACCCAACGGTTAGGATTATGATATATGGAGAAAATATTGAAGTTATCAATGATTTCATCTTGTTGGATCAAGAATCAACACCTTTGATACCAGTAACCAAGCAATCAAGAGATAGGTCACATTGAGTAAGTCTGCTGTTAGAGATCTCTCCAAAGTGCTGAAAAGAAATGATGTCGCCTTGGAGACTAAGGTGAACCTGATATGGGCCAAGGTCTTTTCAGTCACAAGTTGCATATCAAAGAGCTTGACAATGAATAAGAATGACAGACTTAGAACTGATGCCTTTGAGTTGTGGTACCAGAGAAGAGTAAAAAATATCCCATGAATTGTGAAAAGAAGAAACCCATATGTCTTGTAAAAAGTGAAGCCAAAGTTGTCCTTGGAAAAAAAGATGGTGAGGTTTCATTCTTCATAATTCAATCATGTAGTGAGGAGAGGCTATTCTTTGGAAAGGGACATCACGCTTGGAAATAAGAAGGGTCAGCAAAGGAGAAGACCTCCAACAGGATGGATTGACACAGTGACCTTAGCAATGGACTTGAGTTTTTCAGAGATGATGAGGGTGGCTCAGGATAGGGCAGGATTCAGGCTTGCTGTTCATAGGGTCTTTATGAGTTGTACTCAACAGCACCTAACAGCAGTAATAATTTATAAAATTGAATTATCACTTGATTCTACGTTTAAACTGTAGAAATCAATCCAGAAAAAAAGAGCAGCAGTACTTACCTTCTAGGCATTGGAGGTATGGAAATGCCTGACTTGAGCTAGACAGCTTTGTAAACAATATTAACGTACTATGCACATAGAAAAACACCAACAGTCTTCTTATCTATAAAATGTTTTAGGAGGATATACCTGGTCTGTCTAGACTTCAAATTATAGATGAACCTAGAATTTATGGATTTACACATAATGGATACTGGAATAGTCACATAAATTTATAATCAGTGAAATTACTACATTTATAATCAAAGGGCTATAAAACAGAGATGGTCTAAGCCTAAATAAATTGTCTTTAAAATTTCTACCCATATAATTCATAAACTTCACAAATTAATGTCAACCAAAAACATGAACAAATATGTGGAGGGAAAAATATATTTTAGGAAAACTGCATTTTGATAATTATAAGCTTATCCAGGAAAGATAATTCTTCTGATATTTGCTTATATCCTTTAAAGCCTTTGCAAAAGCCATAGTTTCTCATTAGCTTTATTTTTCAAATCAAACCTCCATGGTAACCTAGATTAAATCAGCAGTCTATATTAATATTTTAGATGCATAAATCATAATGGTGTAAATGCTTAATTTTGGACTTAACCAGAATCTCCATGAGCCTTGGATCCTGTAAAAATATGAGTCTTAAAAACTCTATAAGGCAGTTTTGCTCTGTCACATGGAGTTACTATGAGTTGGAATCAATTTGAAAGCACTTAACAATAATTGCAACAAGACAAACTTCTTGACAAATAAATGAAGGGAACATCATGAAGATTTGCAACAGTGATAATTACTTATGATAACTACTTAATTCTTGGTATGAAATTATAAAAACTTTGACTCGGACTACTAGAACAACAAAATTAAGTGAGAGCAGACTTAGATCTTGAGTTACTAATTGAATAGACAGAAATGCTAGTGCAAGAGCAAGTTAAAGAAAGACATCTTTTTCTTGGTATATTTTTCTGGTATGTAGTGTGTCACACTGCTATTCAACAGTTAAGTGTTTCAAATCTAGCAGCCCCTCAATGGATGAAAGAATAAGCAGTTTCCTTCCATTAAGGTTTATAGCCTTATGAAAAACCTGATGGGGTTAGGAGAGCTGCTAAGAGTTGGTATCGACTTGATGGCAGTGTGTCTATTTTGCTAGGTAGAGATAGAATAAAAAGGATAAAAGTTACAAACCCACCCTCTATGATTTACTAAAAGAGGTTTTATTGACTTACATTAAAAATGATCTCAGATTTAAGAATGTTGTCTGTTAAGAGTCCAGACATTCACAGAGAGGTGTCAACACAGGTCTGATGGGTTCCTGAAAACACAGATTCTCAGAATAATTCATGAGGGATCTAGGCACAGACTGGTGAAATGTACTATTTGAGTTATGATCACTGAGTGGTTGGAAACTTCTGTGGGAAGATACTCTCACATGGTTTAATAACTAATCTGTTACAATGAGTAAAGGAAGGGTTTCCCATTTACATCAGGAGTATCAACTATATTACTTTCTCTTTCACCAACCAATAGAACACTACTTTCAAAGTAGTAAATAAATTTCAGCAACCCCAAATTTGCTTTCTCATGATCAGAGATGTACTTAATCCAATGAACTTTATGCAGATTATGATGAATGCTAAAGTAAATAAATATCTCTACTCTTAGAAGAAGATGAAAAGGAGAAAGAAAGTTAGAAAACATTCAGAAGGTAACAGTAGATCTGCTAACTCACTGGTCTTACATTGAACTACGTAATGTGACAAAGGGGGCGGGGGAAGGAGACACTTGGAAAAAGAGAAATATATAGAGAGATGGAACTGGGTGAAATTATTCAAGAAGTTGTTGAGGAATAGAATTAAAAATGATCAAATTAATGGGACTGGCATCATTAAGCTGATAGGCTATTATAGGTATTTGGAGAAAGAGAAAACAGCATTGGCTACTATACACCTCTTAAAATACCTATAAATAGAACAACATGTGGACAGTCAAATTTGACTTCAACTAATACCGTAAAGGAAAATTGCCCCCATCAAAAACATCCAGTATAAAGCCAAAGTTGTGGTAAGATTAGTACCACATGCTACTGCAGCTAGTTCTACTAATCACAGGGTCCAAAACTTATTACAAAATCTGTGGGGTTTAGAACTGAGAGGGGAGAGGAGAGAGAGAAGGCAAACAATAGCGTAAGGCTAAAGTTCCCAGTTTTAGTCCAGTACACAAATCCAAGAGTCTCTTGGTTTTCTCAGTCGTCTATCAAGCCTCATTTAACAGCATTCCCAAATCAATTTTCCTTCAATCGTCCAGAACCAAACCCTTTAACACTGACTCCATTTCCAGGGCTCAGGCTATGCCTCACCACAGTCTCTTCTACAGTCTAGCTAGCTCTCCCTCTTATGTTGGCCTGTTTTATTTTATGAGCTTAGTTTAGTGTCTGTGTGTTTGTGGGTGTGTGTACCATCAAATCGGATCTGACTGGTAGAGGAGGAGATTGTCCCTCCTTCTCCAGGAGACCATCTGGTGGATTCAAACCACTCACCTCTGGGATTGCAGTGCAGCTTCTTGCCACTAGGCCACCAGAGCTCACCTATGTTGGTCCTTCAGCTGTTGATGTTGTAGAGGACTTTGACCAATAGAGAACTCTGTATCTGCAGTTGCAGCAACTGGAGATCATGCCCCCAGAGGGACTAAGGCAAAGTCTAGAAAAGCCATTTTAAAAAATCCTAACATCTTAATTGTTGTTGGTGCTGTTAAGTGCCATCAAGTTGTAGACGACTCATTGTGACGTTATGAACAAAAGACCTGAACACTTGTATAACTTTCATCATTTCTCCAAGTTCATAGTTTCGGGAAGCAAGCTATACCAGAAGTAGATGCCACTCCTGCATCCAAGCCCATAAATTTTTTTCTGTATATTCTAGTCTAGCCTGAGAGAATTAAAATACAATTATGGAGGCTCTGATTCACAATGCATAATATTTAAACAAAAGCTTGTACTTATCTCATCAGTATAGCCAGAGATGTGAAAAATATTAAATGGTAGATTGAGATCTACTCTCCTAGCCATGGTGAGGGCTCAAGGCCTTTTCTTTGATATGAGTGAAATAGCTGGGAGGATATACAAACATTTTAAATTACTAAGCACATTTCTTTTTATTCATTCTGTAGCACAATTTATATAAAGTGTTTCACTTGGGGGAAAATATTTTAAAATATTTGAAGAGTCAAAGGTAAACTTGGATGATACAAGATGCTATAGTATGAGTAACAAAATTATCGTTACCATTTAATTAATTGAAAGTGACTAAAGAAAATATTAAATATTGTGTAATCAATTAAATTGCTGTTACTGGAATAAATAATAAAAATAAATATTTTTTTTCAGTTGAAGGGAGGAGAGATTCTGCTTTCACAGAGCATATTGATTAATCAGCCTTTCCTAAAATTTTCACTGGACATAATAAGACAGAATCTCTAAAATTGCCCAAAGCCTTTTCAGAATTAAATGCTAAGATATATAAAATTTGTAGATACTAAAAAGAAAGATCCTCGCTTAGTTTAAGGAAATGACAATGTTGTTGTTATATGTCGTTGAGTCTTCTGTGACTCATAGCGACCCTATGTACAATAAATCTTGCTCTATCCCTTGCCAATATTATTGTCTCCAACATGCCTATCCCCATTTCCCCAGTGACTGAATCAATCCATCGCAATACCATTTGTCTTTTAATTTTCTGACTGTTGCTACCAAGATTGTAAAACCAAGCAAACTGAAGCTGTCAACAATTTTAATCTCTTCACCATCTACCAAGATGCTTCCAATCAGCCCAGTGGTGAAAATCTTTGTTTTCTTGATGGTGAGCTTCAATCCATATTCAAGGCTGTTTGTTTGAACAGACAGATGCTGCCCTAGATGTGCTCACCAAGTTGTGCAAACATGTTTTTGCAAACATGTTTTTCAGAAATAAAAAAGTAAAATAAAGGGAAAATATCAAAGAGTATAGTTACTTAAATATGAGACTGAAGAGAACAACAATATATAGACATTGCAGTCCCAGTGTGTGATCACACTCCCCATGCATTTTAACGGCTGTGAACCAATATGATTTCTTCTTCTATTTTTTCTCTCACAAGTCATATAGTAAATAGATAGTACTAACAAAGTCAAATATTAATAACCAAGAACTACAGATCCTCAAATCCCCTTTCCCCCAACGAGCAAAACCCATAGAAATTTACACTGACCAAAGTAAATAGAAAATAAAAGTCAAACCACTTAAGTGGTTGACATTTAAGGATAGAGCCAGGAACTTGCTTTCATCTTCCTGAATTACCAGTATTCTAGCATTAGCAGAAAATAAGTGATATTATAGAAATTACATAAAAATTATCATTAAAGTCTAATGAACAATAGTTTATTTAATACCTGCTGGTGATTAACATAATTTTCAATTTCACCTGGGGGGAGAAAAAGAAGCACTTATTTCACAAATCCTAACTGCTTTTCCCTCTGTTTTCTTGTTAAGAATTAAATATATACAAGAAAATATCGCATTGCTATAGAAAAATATCTATCAACAAAATTATTTTAAACTGATATTTATTAGCTATAATGACTATGATTGATGTAGCATATACAACCAAATATACTTATTTATTTTTCAATGTGTGATGTTTTTGGTATCTTAATTTATAAACATATTCTCTTAAAAAATTACTTAACTAAATATAGTAGAGGATAAATGCTATCTTAGTGGATTGGATTGTTGTAGATCAAAACCAGTCATTTTTGTTGAAGTGATAGTTGAAGACTATGACTAAATATATAGTGATTTTTTTAATTTTTTTTTTTTGTTAACAAATGATCCTTCATTGAAATAGTTTCGTCTGTAGTTCCTTAGCTAGCTGGGCATTCCACAGCACCACTGTTGATGTCTTCTATGATGTCATGAGGGTGACGGCCATCAACATTGCAGCCCACAGATTGGGCAGTTCCCAGGATCTCTTTAATAGTTCCAGAGAGTTCTCTGGCTAAAGACTGGTGTCGTATCTGCCAGTCAATACCAACAATCTCATCA
>NW_006399817.1:13322624-13326466 GCF_000299155.1 Elephantulus edwardii
CTCTACCCAGCATGATGTCCCTCTCTAAAGACCTGTCTCTCCTTACAACATGTCCAAAGTATGTCAGACAAAGCCCCAGAATCCTTGCCTCCAAGGAGCAGCCTGGTTTAACCCTCTCTAGGATGAATCAGGTTGTTTTCTTGGCAGTCCATGGTACATTCAATACTCTTCTCCAGCACCACAGCTCAAAGGCGCCAATGGTTGTTACACCTCAGGTACATGACTTTAATCTCGTTGAGTCGAACTTGTGCTGGATGGCAGAGGTGGCTGGTGTCAGATGAACCCAGATGCGGGATGACTGAAGAAAGTTGCACCAAGGCCTCCTCAGAGCCGAAAGCCGAAAGCTAAATATATAGTGATTTTTAACTTCAAGTATTAGCTCCAGATTCTAGCGTTTTTTTCTGTAAGAATATTTCATTACCTAAAGAAGCAAAGCCATGCACCATTAGGTATGATGACATTAATGACAATGTGGGTCACTGAAAGATTTATTAAAAAAGGTAAAATACCTATACCTATGAAGCTGACTAGCAAAATGACCCATTTCTCTACCAATGGAAGCTCTACCAAATCTAGGTAATTACAGCTCCAAATATGTCTGAGAAATTCTTTTATATTGGATACAATTTGCTTTTTTACCATTATTGTGTAGCCTGTGATGAATTACTAGCTTATCTAAGGAATGTAATTCCTTCAAAAGGAATTTTTTTTTAATAGGATCTACTGCTATTCAATGATTAAAACCCTTGGCTGCTAACTATAAGGTTAGTGGTTCAAACAATTAGCTACTCTGTTGGGGGAAATGTGGCAGTCTGCTTTTGTAATGATTTATAACCTTCCTGTAAAAGGATGAGGAAACTCATCAACATCCTGTGCTATGCAGATGACACAAGCTTGTTTGCTGAAACTGAAGAGGAGCTGTAGAACGACCAGGACTATAGTCTCCACTATGGATTGCATCTGAACTTCAAGATGACAAAGATTTTCACCACTGAGACAATTGACAGCAGCATGATAGATGGGAAAGAGATGAGAGTGCTAATCATTTCATTTTGCTTGAGTCCACAATCAATACCCTTAGCACAAGCAGCCAGGAAATTAAAAGAAAAAACTTTACTGAGAAAGTCTGCTATCAGGGACCACTCCAGATTGCTGAGGAGCAACAGTGTTAATCTAGAAATTAAGGTGCACCGAATCCAGGCCATGATCTTCATAATTACCTGTTATGCGTAAGAGAACTGGACAATGATTAAGTAGGACAGAAAAAATGATGCCTTTGTGTTATGGTGCAAGAGAAGAGTATTGAACATACTATGGTTTGTCAAGACAATAAATAGGTCTTTCCTGGAGAGAGTGCAACCAGATTGCTTCTTGGATGAAAGGATTTTGAAACTCCATCTCACATACTTTGGACATGTTGCTAAAAGAGATCAGTCCCCTGAGAAGGACTTCATGCTTGCAAGAGTGGAGAGTAAACTCAGGAGAGGAAGACCTTGGATGAAATGGATTGACCTAGTGATTATGGTAATAGGGGCAAGTGTATCAGACAGGGAGATTGGCTCAGGATAAAGCAGAGTTGAGAGCTATTTTTCATATACATTATGAGTCATAGTTGATGACACATAACAACAGCAAAATACCTGTCCATTTTAGTTCACATACCTAGAATATTTCTCTTTAGACATTGTATTTCAATTTTGTCAAGTTTCACTTGTTTTAGATTTGTACTTCAGGCAATTCTTACCACAGATGTAGTTGATCTGATTCCAATGCAGCCCATCAGGTGAGTACCATGTATAAAGATACCATTTGTATATTTTAAAAGGTATTTGCAATTAATAAATCATTTACAATACAAAATTCTATATCCAGCCTCATTTCTGTCTCCAAGTCAACATTTTCCAAATATGATTCCTTATTTATTATTTCCAGTGTTGGAATTCCAGTTATTAATTATCACAAATGCATCTTTATTGCATGTACAGTCAATTTGAGACTGCAAGATTTGGTAAAATTTCTGATTTCTTCCTCTTTGCTCTAGATATAGGAGCATATATTTGAATAATAGTCATACTAACAGATCTTCCTTGTATGTGTGTGGCTAATATGCTATCACTACATTGTACTTCAGGATATAGCTTGAAAATTGACTTTTTTACTATGAATGCATCATTATTTTTCTTCTGTTTTTTATCCCCAATGTAGTATACTATGTGATTATCTGACTCAAAGTGGCCAAAGCCAGTCCATGTCATCTCACTGAGAATACTGATGTTCACAAGTTCCATTTAATTTTATCACAATTTCTAGTTTTTCAACAGTCAAGCTATATATATTTCATATTCCAGTTATTAAAGGATATTTGCCATTATTTTTCTTCATTTCAACTGGTTTCCTATCTTGGCTATACCACTTATAGTATAATCATCTGCATTAATCTAGTGTTAATAGATTATTCAGAAGCTTGTTATTTAAGAAGTGAATGGTCGATTCAGCTTTCTAGTCTGTCCTAATCTGGGACACTACTAATTCTACTAAAATATGTTCATTATGGGTAACACTGTGGTGTTTAAAACACCAACTTCTTCATTGGAGAAGCGCAATATCAGCAATCAAAGCTAGACTAGGGGCGAACTATGGACTAGATAATAAATTATTCATGTGCAAGTTAAAATTAAGGCCAATGATAATGAAAACAAGTCCACAAGAATCAAGGAGCTATTTCATCTGAATTTTAAAATCATCTTAAGAATAGGTTTGAAAAAAATAAAAAAAAAAAAGAATAGGTTTGAAGCCCTGAACATCAATAATGGTAGATTAGATGAGTTGTGGGATGGTATCAAAAATATCATCCATGAACAGAACGAAGGGTCATTAAAAAGACAAAAGAGAAAGTAAAGCACTGAAATGGATGTCAGAAGAGACTCTGAAAATTGCACTAGAGCATTGAGAATTCAAAACAAAGGGAGAAAATGTTGAAGTAGAAGAGTTGCCCAGAAAATTTCAAAGTACATCTTGAGAAAACAAAGCAAAGTATTGTAACAGAAAGTGCAGAAAGCTGATATTGGAGAATAAAAAGATAATTTATTCTAAATTTCTCAACCTCAGAGATCTGAAAAACAAATTTTAGCTCAGGTTGCAATTTTTAAAGATGCTATATACAAACAGATATTGCCCTGGATGTACTCACCAATTTGTGCCAAGAAATCTAGAGGACAACCACCTGTCCAATTGACTGGGAGAGATCTGTATTTGTTCCCATTTCAAATAAAGTTGACTCAACAGAGTGTGGAAATGATCAAGCAATATCATTGATATCACAGGCAAGCAGGAGTCTGCTAAAGATTATCCAAAAAGAACTAGAACAACACATCAACAGAGAACAGTCTGAAGTGCAGTTTGGGTTGAGAAGAGGCCGTGGTATCAGAGATGTTATAGCTAATGTCAGATGAATCTTGGCTGAAAGCAAGAAGTACCAGAAGAATGTCTGTCTGTGCTTCCTTGACTATGTAAAGGCATTTGACTGTGTGGATCACAACATATTGTGGCTGATTCTGAGAAGAATGAGAATCCCAGAACATTTGATTGTGCTTAGGTGAAGCCTATACTTTGACCAGGAGGTAGTTGTCAGAACAGAGCAAAGAAATACTGTATGGTTCAGAATTGGGAAGGGTTCGTGCCAGAGATGTGTCCTATTTTCACACCTTTTAAATCTATATGCAGAATAGATTATCTGGGAGGCTGGGCTCTATGAGGAGAAACATGGCATCAAGATAGGAGAAAGACTCATCAGCAATCTGTGTTATGCAGATGGCACAACCCTGCTTGCTGAAACTGAGGAG
>NW_006399817.1:13326796-13328938 GCF_000299155.1 Elephantulus edwardii
AGTCTGGAGACTAAGGTATGTCTGATCCAAGCAATTACTTGCTATGCATCACAGAGCTAGAAAATGAATAGGGATGATAGAAGAATTAATGCCTTTGAGCTGTGGTGTTGGAGATGAATATTGAATATACCATGGATTATTGAGAAAACAAACAGTTTCATCCTAGAGAGGGTGAAAGTTGGCTAAACCTTGGAGGCAAAAATTCTGAAGCTTCATCTGATATACTTTGACCATGTTGCAAGGAGGGACCAGTTGTTGGAGAGGGACATCATGCTTGGGAGGGTGAAGGTTAAGCGCAAGAGAGGAAGAACCTTGATTTGATAGATTAGTTCAATGACTGGGTTAATGGTGGTTGGTATGTCAGAGATACTAAGATTGGCACAGGATAGAGCAGGGATTAAGGCTGCTGTACATAGGGTGACTATGAGTCGCACGCAACTAGATGGCACGTAACAATAACAACAAAACAGGAAATATACTGACAGACCCAGGAAGCATCAAAAGAAGGTGAAGGGGTGCTCGCTTCAGCAGCACATATACTAAAATTGAAACAATACAGGAAAGATTAGCATGGCCCCTGCACAAGGATGACACACAAATTCATGGAACATTCTATATGTTTGAAGAAAATTGAGTGGATCTTCTGTGAAAACAATGCTTTAGAACTTTGTAAACAAATCAGTATAACATTTTAAAAAAGATTTAAAATCAGAAGGTGAAAGGAATACACAGTCATTGTATAAGAAAGAAAAAAAAAGACTGATACTGAAAAATTTCAGGACGTATCAAATGAGCAGAAGCCAATGACAATGAAGGAGGAAGTTGAAACTGTTTTAAAGACATTAATTTAAAAAAAAAAGGCACCAGAAATTGATACCTACTGCCTGTTTCAATTAACAGATGTAGTCCAGGATGCACTCACCTTTCTATGCCAGGAAATTTGGAAAACAGCTGTCTGGCCAAAAGATTGGAAGAAGTCAATATTTGTTCTAATTCCCCAGAAAAGTAATCCAAAAGAATATGGTAATTATTGAACAATATCATTAATATTACATGAAAGAAGATCTTACTTCTGACTATCATTCAAAAACAGCAGGAACTGCCAGAAGGTCAAATAAGTTTAGAAGAGGCCATGACAGTAGGTATAGTATTGTTGATGTTGCATGGATTTTACCTGAAAGTAAGAAAACCTGAAGAATGTCTATGCTTAATTGACTATAAAAAGGCATTTGACTGTATGGATTATAGCAAGTTGTGGTTAACATTAGGAAGAATGAGAATCCCAGAGGACTTAATTGTGCTCAGGCAAAACCTATACCTAAACTATGAAACTGTTGAACATACAAGAGAATGCATCAGGGTTGTATTCTCTCTCCATAACTATTCAATCCGTATGATGAAAATACTATTAGAAAAGTTGGACTCAGGAATAACCTGCATTATGCAGATACCACAAATTTGGTTGTTGAAAGTGAGGAACACTTACTACAGAAGATAAAATAATACCTCCTTCAATATGAATTGTATCTCAACATCAAGAAAATAAAGATTATTTCACACCAGACCTTTCCCCTTTCCTTTACCAATCCCTCTCTCCACCCATCAAATCGTGCCACACTAGATTTAAGCCTCCCCGCCCCCTTGGATTTTCGTATGCACTCTATAATAATGGTCCTGTAGTATTTGTCTTATGAGACTTAGTTCGATGAACTTTGTATGTAACCCAGCTATGGGCCATGCTTGACTCAATGGTACCTAAAAACAACAACATCATATTTCATTCACTTTATATTCTTTTTATTAATGCTATTTACCATCCTTTGAGTTTCAATAAAGAAGGATTCAGTGGGCAAATTATTGAGTGCTGCAAGAAACAGCAAAAGAAGATGGAAAGAATACAGCTACTATACTGAAAAGTTTTGGTCAATTCTCAGCCATTATAGGAGTAGCGTATGATAAAGAACCAATGCTACTGAAGGAAGAAATTAAAGAAGGTTCTAGGAATTAATGAAAAATAAAGCACAAAGGATTAATTGGAAACTAATTAAGATGTTTCAACAAATGAATGTAACACAAGTTGTATTCACTTGTCTATGCTAAAAAAATTCAGTTGCAAGTGCTTTGCCACCCAACCTGAAGAGA
>NW_006399817.1:13329429-13334341 GCF_000299155.1 Elephantulus edwardii
GCAGCACAGTATTCCATTGTGTGAATATACCACAGCTTCTCTAGCCATTCGTTTGTTGATGGGCACTTAGGTTGTTTCCAACTCCTTGCTATTGTGAACAAAACCACAATAAACATGGGTGTGCGTATATCTGCTTGGAGGTCGTTTATGGTCTCTTTAGGGTATATTCCCAGTAGCGGAATTTCTGGGTTGTATCCATTCTTTTACTTCAGTATGTTTTTCCTTTGCTTTGGCTTCCTGACACTCTGGTACAATTTTCAGACTCTCTTCTGACACCTTTTTGGTCTTTCTTTGTAATGACCTTTTCTCTCTCTCTTTGTATTGACCTTTTGCTCTCTTTATTGATTATATCCTTGATATCATCCCACAACTCATCTGGTCTTAGATTATTGGTGTTCATTACTTCAAAATAAACCTTAAGATGATTCTGAAATTCAGATGAAATAGATTGAAGACCACAACTCATCTGGTCTTAGATTATTGGTGTTCATTACTTCAAAATAAACCTTAAGATGATTCTGAAATTCAGATGAAATAGATTGAAGACCATGCCTTTGTTCTTTTGGACCAGTTTTAATTATCATAGTCCTCAATTTGAACTTGCACACAAGTAATTGATGGCCTGACCCACAGTCTGCTCTGGACTTAGTTTTGACTGCCGATATTAAGCTTTTCCAGAGATTGCTTCCATAAATATAGTCAATATGATTCCTATGCAGCCCATCAGGTTAGGTTCATGTGTAAAGTCACTGTTTGTGTCTTTTTCAAAAGGTCAGCACGATGAATATATCACTGAAAATACAAAATTTCGTAGTTCTATTTCCAGCCTTGTTTCTCTAACCAAGATCCGATTTCAGACTACTATTCCTTTTTCACTGTTTGCAACTTTGACATTCCAGTCCCCAATTATCATTAACACATCCTGATTGCATCTTTAGTCAATTTCAGACTGCAAGATTTGATAAAAAGGTTAAAGTACTTCCTCTTTGGCTCTATATTTGAGTGTATATTTGAATGATAGCCATATTAACATGTTTTCCTTGGATATATATGGGTATATCCTGTCTCTCACAACATTGTTTTTCAGGATATAAATTTAAACTGGGTTTTTAACTATGAATGTAACACCATTTTCCTGTTTTTCATTCTCAGAATAGTATACCTTGTAATTATCTGATTCAAAGTGGCCAAAGCTAGTCCGTTTCATCTCTGTCATGCTTAAATGCCAATACTCATGCAATCCATAATTTTTGACAATTTCTAGTTTCCCATAATTCAAGTTACATTCCATGTTCCAATTATTAAAGAATGTTTGCCATTAGTTTTCTCATTTAGACTGACTTCCAATCTGGACTCTACCACTAATACTATACTTGTTCCTCTAGTGTTCATAAGATTTTCAGAGATCTTTTATTTAAGAAGTGAATGGTTAATCCTGATTCCTAGTTTGTCTTAATCTGGGAGCTCTATTAAAATCTGTCCACCATAGATAACCCTTGTGGCATTTGACACACCAGTGGCATAGCTGTCAGTATCACTGCAACCCACAAGTTATCGAAGGACAACAAATTGACAGACAAGTGCTGTACCAATTAGGACAATGTTCTCCTCAAACACAACAAACTGACAATTCAACTTGTAACTCTAATAGCAGTCTTGTGTTAATTAAATCAAAACAATCTACCAGCCCACAACTGAATATTAATCAAATAAAAAAGACCTACCTTCCAGATTCCACCTGCTTCAAACAAACACCCATATTTGTTGCAGTGTTATTCACAAACATGAAGAGAAGGAAGCAGCCCAACTGTGCACTAACAGACGGGTAGAAAAATTGTGGTATATACATACAATGGACTATTACATAGCATTGACAAACAATGGACTTGTAAAATGCTATACAATATGGATGAGTCTGGAAGACATTCCACTGAGTGAAATAACTCAGGTATAAAAGGACAAATACTGCATAAGACTACCACTATGAATATTGGATGTACTTAAGAGTGGAGTTCGAACATCAAAAGACTGAATATATAATGAACACTGAACTGGTATAGTTGAAAAGGAGGGCTATTTGAAAGGAATGAATAATTAGGCAGTATATGTATGAGAAGTAACAATCTGAAACAAGCTGTGAATTATAAAATGAGTTGGTGGAGGATGGGGAGAGAGAGGGAGGAAAACGTGCATCAATGAATGAAAGAAAACCAAACTTTCTGCAACCCATCATTAAAAGCATGATATTTTTTAAAAGGGCAACACTTAATCCAGAAAAAAGCTCAGAAGCAGGAAAGGATAAGAAAGAAGAAAAGATGTCAACAGGAAATACAAGGCAGAAGAAGAGTACTTTTACCCTGGTTAGCATCATAGTTAATGTCTTGAAAGAATATGTGTTTAAAATGTTAAATGGAAAATAAATCTGCTAACATTGCTAAAATAAATTTTAAACATTCACACAAATCACAATAAACATTTAAACTAATAATTTTTTTAAAAAAGATTTTGTCCTTTCACTATTTTTGAGTAACATCAAGTCAGAACTGACCTATAGCTGACTCTGGCGGGTTTTCAGAGGCAATTAATTGCACCGGAGACTATTGTCCACCCTCTTTCCACAGAACAGCTGGTGGGCTCAAACCACATGCCTTCATTCAGGATTGCAGCACAGTTTATTGCCACTAGGCTACACCAAATGAAGAAGAATGTTGCATCAGGATTGGAAGAAAACTAACATCTTTGATATGCAAATAGAACTGTGTTTGCAGGAATTAAAGACTTATGATGAAGATTGTATATCGCCTGCAGTATAAATTACATCTTGACATGAAGATACCCCAAATCCTCACAAATGGACCAATAAATGTCTCCATAATAAACTGAGAAAGCCTGAAATTGTCAAAAATCCACTTTACTTGGATCCACAGTCAACAGCCCTGGAAATAGCAGTGAAGAAATCAGAGGATACACTGCATTGGACAATTCTACTACAAAGGACTATTTAAAGTGCTAATGAGCAAGGTCCCTGGATAGTACCTAATAACGAAGTGTTTGTTACCAGTCAGAGATATTACAGTATCTTTTGTTGTTGTTCTTATATTATTATTAGTTTATTATAACATTACTATCTCTATTTTGTAAATGAAAACAAGGCTTAGAAAATGGATTCACTTCAACTGCTTATGTTCTTCTTGTACATCATCTTCTGCATATTGTTATCCAATAGTTTTCATCCATAACAGTAAAAGCAAGTATGCTTTTGGCATTTTGCAAATAACGGCATGGGTCTGGCCAAAACAGGTACCAACCTGTAAGGTAAACTAATGCTGGCTGACTGTGACGACTAAGATTATGTGACAACTTGCCTGGGCCATAATTCTCTGTGAGTTGGTATAGTGTTAGCGTAAAAGGTGGCTTTTTTTAGCCATTTAGCCTCTGGTCATCAGCTACCTTAACTGTAGGCACATGGTTTTGCAAATCAGCATCAGCTGTGGGACTAGAACGAGAGAAGGAGTGCCTCCAACACTGGGCAGCAAGACTTAAGGTGAGTGAGGTTTGAGGCGAGTAAGGCTTGGGGTGAGCAAGGCTTGTGGTGAAAAGACCCTGGTGAGAGCAGGATCCAGGCAGTGGAGAGATTGTGGCATTACTGTGGGGAAACAGTGGAGAAACTGTGACCTGAGGTTTCTTAATTTGTGCTGGACAGTTAAAGGTTTGGCTATTCTTGCTGGATGTTCAAAGAAGTGATTTATAACTGCTCTTAGGCAAAACTTGCTAGATTATGTGATTTGACTGCTGAACTGAAACCAGAGGCTGGAATTGTTGAGCAATTGTGCCTTGGAACTGTAAGATTAAAACCTGGACTTTACTGTGAGGTATTTTTTTGCTTCCCCTACTCACTTCCCTAATAAACTCCACAGTTGGTGCCATAGCTGTGAGTCTATGAGTCAGCAATGAGTAAAATGAACCTCTGCTTCTGGGGCTCTAGAGGCATCATGGGCCTGGGCTATGAGCTCTTATCTACTTTATTCTCTGGGACAATGAGGGGCTGAGCTATTCTTAATTCTTCCAACCCTTTCAAAGACATACTCATGTCCCTGTGCCTTTCTGTTGCATTTTCTTCTCTTTAGATACTTGGTGATTATGTGATGAAGCAATTTGACAGTTATTTAATTATGTAATTATTTGGAAGTTAATAATGTCACTGTTCATTTTGTAATCTAATGTAATAATCTTCCATTATCATATAACTATGGTTTTCTCATAATGACTTGGTCTTTGTGGATTATGACATACACATGTGCATACATGAGGAGTCATTGCAGTTAGCTAGAGTGATTGACCTAGAAAGCAGTTTCTAGCATAGATTCAGAGATAAGAATCTTACATGAAACGTCAACATTTCTATGATAAATTTAAAAAACATCTAGCATCTTATTTTTAATGTTAGACGCCATTGAGTTAACCATAGAATCTATGGTTCTATGACCAATAGTTTGACAACTAGCCCTATAATGCACCATATTCACAATCTCTGGCATGTCCATGCCCATTTTTATAGCCATCCTGATAATACTGATAATATGCCCAAAGTATGTGAGATGAAGTTTCTCGATCTTTCTTGCCTCTAAGAGCATTCTGGCTGCACTTCCTTCAATTCAGATTTGTTTGGGTTTTTGTTTGTTTTGGTTTTGGGTTTGTTTGTTTTTGGGTTTGTTGTTTTGTTTTGTTTTTTGTGGTCCATGTTATAGTCAGTATTCTGCACCAATGTTACAATCCAATGGCTTTGAATCTTCTCCTGTTATTCTTTGTCCAATTTTCAGATTCATTGGAAGCAACTGAAAAAATACAGATGCATCTTAATCTTTAAACTATCATACTTGTCCATAAACTTAACATCTTATTCTTTTTTTTT
>NW_006399817.1:13335641-13345960 GCF_000299155.1 Elephantulus edwardii
ATTCATTCATTGTTGCACTATTCTCTCTACCCTCCTCCCAGTTTGTTCTTGTCCAAATGCCACAGTGCTTGTCAAAGCCAGTTCTGATTAATGGAGCTCTGGTGGCCTAGTGGCAAGACGCTGCACTGTAATCGCAGGGGTACGCGGAGGGGGCAATCTCCTCCTGTACCAGTCAGATCTGATTTGACGGTACACGTAAAAATAATACAATAAAAACATCTTATTCTTTAAACTAATCAACCTTGAGTGATTTCCCAATCCAATCAGTCTTTTGATATCTGGATGATATTACCCTGGATGACGATTGTAGACCCAAACAAAACGAAGAAGTTAGCAATTTCAATCTTTTCTCTATCTATCATGATGTCATCTATTGGTCTGGTGGTGAAGATTTTTGTTGTATTGATGTTGAGATTTAACTCATAATGGAGACTGTAGTCTTTGAATTTTGGAAATAATGTTTTAAATCTTCTTTGCTTCTGCAAGCAAAGTTGTGTCATCAGCATACTGTAAATTGTTGAGAAGTCTTCCTCCAATCCTGTTGTCACATTTTCATATAGTTCAACTTCACAAATTATTTGCATAGAAATTTTCTATACAATTCTAGGATAGATACAGTAATAGTATGCCTATATTATTTAGATTAAGGTTTTACATACATTTCCCCTTTTATTCCCTTATATACGACCAATATTAAAGAAAATTTAAAAACAAAAAGAGGAAAAAGTATCTCATAGGTATTTGGGACATCTTGCTAAAGTATAGTTTATAACACATCTTATTAAGTCAGAATGTTGTCTTTTTCTACTCCTGACCACATTTCTCCAATACCCCAAATCCATGCTGAAACAATCCTAGAAACAGTGATTTAAAATCTAAAATGTCCAAGGAATGTCCAATGGAAAAGTATAGATATCCCCCTCTACTTGTCATTTATTTGACATAACATTAAAAAAAAGGAAAAGAATAGGTGAATTGCTTATCTTGTAATGACTATTGGCAATATTTTGACCAATAATGTATATGTAAACCAAAAAGAGAATGTTTACAAGAAAATAAATATTATTAAACTAATATACCACCTTACTTTGGAAACATTTTTCTCTAGATATTTCAATTAATGTTTGATGAAAGAATGCCCTTGAAAGTACACAGACAACTCCCTCTAAAGTCACGAATTATGCACACACATTTCTCAGACCAAATTTGGCTCGATGCTTAATTAGTATCTGGCTGTGATTGCATCTGTGGTGTTGAATGTTCAAATCTAATTTTTTAGTATTGCAACAGAAATTGGTAAGTTTTGTGGCTGAAAACAATATCAAGAGTAGGATTTCTGTCAGAGTCAGAAAGTTTTGCTGACTTTTTTTCTTTCTTAAATGAAAGTAATTCCTCTTTAGAAAAAAAGGGAACAAAAGTTATTAAAATGGATACTAACAAACAATGAGGAAAATCATTCATTCAATGCAGTGTAAGTATTAAACTGTTAATTCACATTTATTTACATTGCAACAAATAAATGCAATGCACAAACATATCACAATGAGGAAAATCATTCAGGCTCTTAAGTTTAAGTTTTGAATATTGGGGACTTCGGGTAACATTGGTTTGGAGAATGTTTTAGCCTTGGTGGACTTTATGGTTTAGTTCTTGGCTGAAAGTTGAAAGTAGGTAGTTTGAATCCATTTCTATGGGAGTAAGATATGACTGGCTGCTTCTGTACATATCACAGCAAAGGAGACCCTGTAAGCTTCCAAGGCTCCCTGCCTCAGTGAGGAATATTATTTATTACTATGATGATGATGATGATGATGATGATGATGATGATTTGAGGAATAGAAGGCTAATACATTTTTGTTTTTCTCTTTCTTTATTTGCCTTACTTTATTAACCATTCACAAGTAGCTAGATACTATATACACTTCAACTCTTACGCAGAGCCAAATAAGATCTTTTCTTATGTTCTTACACTGCGTATTGTTGCAAGGTATATTTTATTTATCTGTTACAAAGTTTTATTGAACACTTTCTCAGGACACACATTACCATCAACAGAAAAAAAACAAAAACAAAACAACAAAACCCAACACACACCAAAAACGCCACAACCCCTCCACCACTGTGTAAGAGCACTCTGGTGGTATAGTCTAAAGGGTATAATAAGTCCAAAGGCCAAACCTCTGTGATGGGTTTGAAGTCATCTGTGGGTTCATGGGAGAAAGATGAAAATCTCCACCTTTATGTTTTACAGCTTTCTAAATCACAGTGGAGGGTCAGCTATAAGTAAATTTTGACTCAATGCCAATAAGTATTGGTGATCTATCTATCTATTTATATCACCATGGTTTCTCATTTGGTCTGATATGTTCAATTTCAAAGTCTTACTTCACATTGCATGCATTTGAGGAAAATAATGAAATGCATCTTGTGAAAACTTTCTCAAATACTTCTTTGAGGTTTAGGTTTTTATCATTTACCAATGTTTTAATTCAGTCACTATTTGTGAGATCAAATGAATTGATTAAAATGTGTATTTAAAATTTTATAAACTTGTGAGAGCTGGTATTTTCATATGACTGGCCTTTGAAAATAGAAGTAACATGTCTAACTAATCATCTAATATTAAATTCATTTTTAAGTCAGTTGGATACAATTAAATTTGATCACAGTTCTTCTACCTTTCATATTATTATGGATCAAGTTTTATGACTTAGTGTCAGTATTTCAATGATACCTAATGTTCAAAAAGTGTTCTTAAGTATTCTCATAATCTCAGTGCTGCCTTCATAGCCCAAGGCTGTGTCCTCACAATGCCACAAAGCTGGTGGAAAAGAGGGGAAAAAATTCTCCTTGTCACTAATTTCAAAGTAAGAACATATTCTCTGACTTTATTTTACCCATTTATTCCTAAGTAATGTTGTTTTGGGGGGCAGGAGGGTTGTTTGTTTTTTTTGCAAGACACTCTAATTCTTATAAATGTGTATATAAAGAGAGATATACCTATCTATTATTTAGATAGCTAATTTTTTAAGAACTGAGCTTAACTATTAAAACAAATATGATTTGGGATTTAATACAAATTATAGATATTTAGGAAATATCTGTATATTAGATGATTCTTGAAATTTATCCAAGTGCTAAGGAAACTAACAAGTGTCCTAAGATATTAAGAAAAAAAAGAATATATGTACTCAGCTATCAATTCTGAATATTCCTAGGTCATAACATTACTAACATTCTATAGACTCAGATCGTATTATGTGGAAAATAAAATGTATTATTAGTTTGAAATGTTATAACTTTCTTTTAATGAAAACAAAATATTTTTTTTATAATTTACTATTGAGTTTTATAACAGCAGGAAAATCTTTCCAATATTCTGTAATTGATGGCCTAGACTTTGTATGACATGATCTAGAGCTATAACTTAACTGAACATATATTATTGCTAAGTTAATATGACTGAAAATCAGTATTCCTGAATTCTGTTACACAGAAAAGCCAGGAAAAAATAATTACTTCCATTAAAAATCTCCAAAATCTTTTTATAGACTCTAATCAGTGATATGATTTACTCTTCAAGTGCCACACTAAGACAAGGAACATAGATAAAAATTCCATTTTTCATTCAAATGAATGATGCTACTGACCTATCATTAATATATGCTTTCTGTGTTTTTACTCATTGGCTTATTCACATTTTTTCACCAGCTTTACCTTATAACTAAAACACTTTTGTAAATGATGAAAGTGACATGAAAAACACACACACACACACACACACACACATTCTGTCTTTCTCCCTCTCACAAGATATTTCTGGTCATTAATATCATTCAATTGTTAAAAATAAAAAAGAAAGAAAACAATAATGTGAAAATATACATTTATAAGTATTATAAAATATATCTAGGAATGATTCTATTTGTCACTGAATAAAATTCAGAGGGCTATCTACACAAACTCCAAAATGTTATTGTTGTTTGGAAAGATTTCAGAAAAAAATTGTTAATACATTGTTGTTGTTGTTGTTGTTTCTTGTTGTTAGCAACCCTTTGTACAATAGCTCTGAAGCCTGCCCTTTTCTGAACCAGTCTCACTGACTCCCACAAATCCAAGCCCATTAGCCCAGTTACTATCTGTATCAGTCCATCTTATCTAGGATCTTCCTCTCATGTGCTGTCCTTCCACCCTTCCAAGCATGATATCTTTCTCCCAAGGATTGGTCTCTCCTGGCCACATGCCAAAGAATGTGAATTGGAACTTTAAAATCCTAGCCTCCAAGGAAAAACTTGGTTTCACTCTCTCCATTACAGACTTGTTTGTTTTCTTAGTGCTCCATGGTATATTCAAGACTCTTCTCCAGCACTACAACTCAATGACATAAATTCTTCTGTCAATTTTAGCCATTGTCCAGCTACCTGATGCATAGCAAGTAATTGAAAAGACCATGTCTTGAATCAGGCACACCTACATTGCAAGTCAAAAATCCATACATTTCTTATTTTCAAAAAGTAAATTTAGATTCTAAGAATATCACTAGGAGTTAAGACTCCTTATTTACACTTTTTCTTTAAGGTGACTATATATGGAACTTTCAGAAGATGTAATATTTTCTTTGTATTTTGGAAGAATTATCAGCTTTTCAGGATTATCTTGCCATTCTGAACTTTTGTAGGGAAATTTATATAGGTTTTTGATGGACCATGTATTTTGTAAAAGAATTATTTCCACTTGTAGGTCTGAAAACTACATACAACAGTAACACAAATTTACCAAGTATGTATTACTTGTTTTTCATTGACTGATCAGAAGAGATTTAAAAAGCAAATTAAAAAAAAAATCTAAACTTCCTTTTATTCCTCTTAGGATATTTTAGTATACTGAAGAAAATAAAAGAAAAACATTACAGCTTAATGTGATAAATAGAATATCATAAAGTTATAGGCTTCAAGAGAAACACAGATGCAACTGGAGTAGAATTCATGGAAAATTTCTGGTAAGATGTGATGACATTGTGCATTGCGATTGAAGCTACCAGTACTATACTGATGCTGATTCTATTTGAGTGTGTACACACACGGATAAGATGAAAAAGAATGTGTTTTAAAGGGTCTGTTTACTTTATAGCCTACTTCAAGTTTGTATTTTGGGAAAGTCAACCCAAACATGATTAAAAAATTCTCACTGGCCCATAATTCCCTAGAATTTCACATAATATTACCTTGGTTGAAGTTAGACTTAAATGTATCTTTGAAACCTTTATTCTGTTGCCAGTTCCAATTTATCTCACATATTGCATATAAAAGATTCTTCTACAAACATGTTCAGTTCATATTTTGTGCAGCAATTAATGAAATTTGGTTTATCCATCATCAACACCCTTGGTACCAGCAGTCAGGAAATGAAAAGACATATCACATTGGGTAAATCTGCTGAAAAAGACCTGTCAAAAATTCAAAGGAGCACCAAAATCAATTTGAATGATAAGGTGCATCTGATGCAATACCTGGTCTTCTGGTTGTGCATTTGGGCTATATTTGAAAGTCTAGGCTTTCTAAGTTTGGTTCCATTTTATTTCTTAAAATAGTTATGGATTTGGGCTTTATCCCTAGGTCTTGGAATTGAGCCTAGGGATGGGGCAGTGAGGGGGGTTGATGGAGAGAAAGAGAGAGAGAGAGAGGGAAGGAGGAAGAGAGGGAGAGAGAGAGAAAGACTTTGTATGGGAAACAGACACCTAGTGTCCATCCTCCACCATACAAGTTTAATATTTCCCATTTGCTTTTTAGGTGAGAATTATGCTCCTGCCAGCTCAGGGAACCAGGACTAGGCCCTGTAGAGAGAGATAATCCTACCTCCCTTGGATGGGAAACAAACTACTAACTACCAAGCACCATATTGCACATTTGCTTTTTAGCTTAGGACCTAAATGCCTGTGGCCCTCTAGCCAAAAAAAAAAAAAACGGAAAAGAAAGAAAAGGGGGAACCAATATACAAAATCCTGTCAAGACATCAACTTTATCCAGTACAAGAATGAAGTCAAGAACTTGCCACTAAACCATCACAGAGAGTACAGAAGACAGTTGAGGATAATAATCACGCCACTCTGCAGACCCATGACAGTAGACAAAAGAAACATTGCTTACATTGCTGCCCCTTATCAAGTGCCACTTCTGAGACAAAGGAGGACAACAGACTTCAAGAGACAAGACATCAGCATGAGAATGTCTCACCTGTACTGTGCAGGAACACCAAAATCCCAGGGGAGTGGAAAGGTAATGGGTAGAAATAGATGGGTGGAGACTTGAGCCATCCAACCAGGAGTGACTGGGAGAAAGGCGGCACAAGTTGCTGGAGGAACAATGAGAAAGAATTGAACTGAATGCTGGTGGAGCAGAGGAGAGAGTGGGAACAAGACACATATGCCTAAGGGGGTGGTGGATGGGAACAAAAAATTGATCTATTACCTGAATAATGAGAAAGGTCTCTCACCTGCTGTTTTGGATAAGATCCTTGTCTGTCAAATACTGCTCTGGAGTTGAGCAACCAACTTAAGACAAACTAGTGAGAAGGATTAGCCATCCACTCTCAAAATAACAAGCCTCAGAAAACACTATGTACACTGGAGCACATTTAGGTTAGACTAGCAGATATGGCATCAGAGTCAGAATCTTCTCACTGGGAACCACAAAGGAGGAAGAAGAGTTGCAAACAGATACTACTGATTGAAACATGGAATATGAGAAGTATGAATTTAGGATATTTGGAGATTATTAAGTAAGAAATGGAATGCATAAATATTAACAAAGTAGGCTTTGACAAAATGAAATGGGTTGATATGGAACATTTTGAATCAGATATTCATACGATCTACTACACTGGAGATGAAAAGGTGAGAGAAAAAATAGAGATGCTTTCATAGTAAAAAAGACTATCTCTTGATACATCTTGAAATACAAAGCTATGATTAAAAAGATAATATCAATACGTATACAAGTTGATGTTATGTGCCATCAAGTCGCTTGCAACTCATAGTGACCCTATGTACAACAGCCCTAAACTCTGGTCTGTCCAGTGCCAATTGCACTGTCTCTGATACACCCATCCTGATTACCCCAGTCACTGAATCAATCCACCTCATAGAGGGCCTTCCCCTCCTGCACCGTCCGTCCACCCTCCCAATCATGATGTACTTCTCCAAGGACCAGTCCCTCCTTACAACATGTCCAAAATATCTTAGACAGAGCCTCCCAGTTTAACCCTCTCCAGGATGAATCTGTTTGTTTTCCTAACAGTCCATGGTACTCTCAATACTCTTTTCTAGCACCACAGCTCAAAGGCATTAATTCTCCTTCTATCTTCCTTAGTCATTGTCTAACTTTCTGATGCATAACAAGTGATTGCAAAGACTGTATCAGACTCACCTTCATCTCCAGAAAGACACCATTGCTCTTCAGTACTTTGGAGAGGACCTGTTAATACCACTATCATTCAAACATATGCACCAACAGCCAGGGTAAAAGGAAGAAATAGATGACATCTACAAACTTTTGCAGTCAGAAACCAAGATACTTTGATAATAATGGGTGATGGAATGCAAAAGTTGGGAACAGAAAAGGATCAGTAGTTGGAAAGTATGGACTTGGTGACAGAAATTAGGCTGAACACAGGGTTATAGAATTCTGTACAATCAATGACTTATTCACTGCAAACATTTAAGAAACATAAATGATGATTACACACACGGACATCACCTGATGGTCTACACAGGAATCAGATTGATTACATCTGTGGAAAAAAAATCTTTGGAGGAGCTCAATATCAGCAGTGAAAATTAGGCCAGGTGCTGATTGTGAAACAAAGGTAACCCAACAGAGTGTAGAAATTATCAAACAACATCACAAATAATACATGCAAGTAAAATCCTACTGAAGATTATGAAGAAACATATAAAACAGTGTATCAGCAGAGAACCACCAGATGTGCGGCCTGGGTTTAAAAGACATTGTGGCGCTAGAGACATCAGAATTAATGTTAGCTGGATCTTCACTGAAAGCAGAGTATACCAAATAGATGTCTATTGTGTGTTCCATTGATTATGCAAAGGCATTTGACTGTGTGAATCACCAGAAATTGTGGCTAAGAAGGATGCGGATTCCAGAATGCTTGATTGTGCTCATGCAAAATCTATACTTGAAGCAGGAAGAAGAGCAGGGCAACACTGCATAGTTCAAAATCAGGAAAGATGTGCTTCAGGGATGCACCCTATCTCAATACCTTTTCAATCTATATACAGAACAGAGTATTCAGGAAGGTAGATTTTATGAGGAGGAATGTGGATCAGGGTTAGAGGAAGATTTATCAACAACCTGTGTTATGCAGGTGACAGACACAACTTTGTTGAAACTGAAGAGGAAATGTGGTGTTTGTTGAAAAAGTTCAAGGCCTATAGTCTTGAATTTAGGTTGAAGCTCAACATTAAGAAAACAAAGATTCTCATCATTGGACCTATTGGCAGCTTCATGATGGATGGAGATTAGATTGAGGTTATTGATTACGTTATCTCATTTGATTCCAAAATCAACACTCTTGGCACCAGCAGTCAAGAAATCAAAAAGCAAATTGCACTGGGAGAGTCTGCTCTCAGCTACCTCCCTAGAGTACTGAAGAGCAATGATGTCAGTCTGGAGACTAACATATCCAGTCCACAGTCTTCCCAATTACTTGCTATGCATCCAAGAGCTGGACGATAACTAAGGTTGTTAGAAGGGTTGATCAATGCCTTTGAGTTGTGGTTCTGGAGCAGAGTGTTAAACTTAAAAGTGACTGTCAGGAGAACATACAGGTATGTCCTGGAGAAGGTAAAACAGTTTGCTCACAGGAGGCGAGGATTTTGAGAATCTGTCTCACATAATTTGGGCATGTGGCCAAGAGGGACCAATCTTTGGAGAGGGACATCATGCTTGGAAAGGTAGAGGGACAGAGCAGGAGAGAAAGACCCAGTGTGAGATGGATTGAATCAGTGACTAGAGCAATGAGATGAGGTGTGTCAGAGACAATGAGATTGGTACAGGAAAGAACAGCTTTCAGAGCTAATGTATGTAGAGTTGTTATGAGTCATAGGCAACTCAATGGCACATAACAACAACCACAACAACAATACAGTAAGAATGAAAAAACAGAAAATAGCAAATAATTTTTCACAAGAAATATTAAATATGTTTGTTTTATATACAAAGTCTTACTTAAAGCAATGCAGAAAATCAATAGTTGTATGATAATGATCAAAGAAGTCATCTATGAAGAATTGATATGTAATTAAAAAATTTAGTTATGCAATATTCAGGAAAAAGAGGATTTCAGATAAAATAAAGAGCTGGTTTATAGGTTTTGAGGAGACAAAGTTCAATGTGGCTAAAGGACAGTGTTGAGAGAAGAATACAGTAAATTAATGTGATAAAGGTCAAATAAGGTAGAGTTTTGTACAATACAAGGAAATTTTATTATTCCATATGCTCTCTCTGTGTCTCTGTCTCGCCCTCTGTCACACACTCACACACACATTTAAATTGTGATTAAAATTAATGTAATATACATAATTTCAATCCAAATTTTTTGTCTTCTCTCTTCTACTTTTGATCATCTTAATATTGTTGTTATGTGCCCCCAAGTCCCCTGCAACACATAGTGAGCCTATATGCACTTGTTCTGAACCCTATTCTGTCCTGAACCAGTCTTACTAATTCTGACACACCAGGCCCCATTGTCCCAGTCACTCTATCAATCCATTTAATCTGGGTATTTTGACAGTGCTCAGTAATATTTTAATTTTCTTTTCTTCCCAAGATAACATCATAGCAACTTGGTCCATGATGCTAAACATGACTGACTAATTCCTTGCTTTGACCAATGATATGAATGGAAGCAAACTCGTTTACATTAACATAACATTAACATATAATGATGTCATTTATTTTATGCTCTTTTCTTACTAAAGAGAAAATTGGTTACATGTAGGGAAAACCTGGGCCACAACAAGTAACAGATCTCTTTGCTAATTCCATTGGATATATAATGTAAACCAGAAACAAACTATTTTTTTAAATTTCTTATACTATTTAATTTCATTATTTTGTGTGTGTGTGTACTATCAAATTAGATATGACTGGTACAGGAGATTGTCCCTCCTTCAGCAGAGCATCTGGTAGATTTGAAGCATGTACCTTTGGGATTACAATGCAGCTTCTTGCCACTAGTTCCACCAGAGTCAGGCTGGAGACTAAGGTGCGCCTGATCCAGGCTATAGTCTTTGCAATTAC
>NW_006399817.1:13346265-13356026 GCF_000299155.1 Elephantulus edwardii
GTGAGATTGGCACAGGATAGAACGGTGTTTAGGGCTCTTGTACATAGGGTTGCTATGAGTCTCAAATGGCTCGATGGCACATAACAACAACAACAATATAGTATCTTGACTCTTATCCTAACCTATCTTGACTCTTAACAACCATTAAGCAATGTTTATAGTACTACTCCTTTGTCTATACTTATTCAATCTGTATTAATGTTTGCTGAGCAAACACTTTGAGAGGCTGGACTATGAAGAAAAACATGTCATTGGGACTGTAGGGAAACTCATCAACAACTCACATTATGCAGATGACATAACCTTGCTTGTTTAAAGAGGACTTAAAGCACTTACTTCAAAAGATTAAAGACTACATCTTTCATTATAGATTACTTTTCACTACAAGAGAGTAAAAAATTCTCACCACTAAACCAATAGATATTAAAGATAGAGCAAAGATTGAAGTTGTCAATGATTTAATCTTACTTCATCTACAATCATCACCCTTGGGAGCAGCCGTCAAAAAATTAAAATCTGTATTGCACTTGGGAAAATCTACTGTCATGGACCTCTCTAAGATGTTAAGGAACAATTATGCCAGTTTCACGACAAAGATAGACCTGATGCAAGTCATGGTCTTTTCAATACTTTCTATGAATCTCAAATTTAGACAATAAATAAGGATGAAGAATAGATGTGTTTAAGTTGTGTTGTTGGAGAAGAATACTGACTCTGCCATGGACTACTAAAAGAACCAACAAATATGTCTTGGAGAAAGTTCAACCAGAGTACTCTTTAGAGGCAATAATGGTGAAACTTCATCTCAGATACTTTGGGTGTATCATTAGGAGGAGTAGTCCTTGGAAAGGGACATCATGCTTTGGAAGGTAGAAAGTCAGCAAAAGAGAGGAAGACTACTAACAAAAAGGATTGATGCAGTGACTAAAACAATGGGCTTAAGTATAGTACAGACAATGAAGACTACACCAGATAAGGCAAGGTTCAGATGCATTGTTCTCAGAGTTGCTATGAGTTGTGGTTGACTAGATGACACCTAAGAGCAATAACAACAATGTAGTACTAGTTCTTTCACTTTGCCTGGATACAATCTTGGAGAAGTGGCTACATTTTTCTACTTACTTGACAAATCACCAACCTATGTCTTTGTCTTCATGGTGTTTCTTCCTCTTTGAGACCTTCCATCAAGTTCCCAAGACTATAAATAACAACAGAAGGAGACTGCCCATTTTTTTCATATAGAGCTACTGGTAGATTCAAACCAATGGAGACAGTCTTTCGGCTAGAAGCACAACTAAAAGTTTCAGTTATTTATTTAGTTATGGTTTCATTTATTTAATTATTTACCTTTTATATCCAATATCATATCATCCAATATCCAAATTCTGTTGGAAAATACAGTCTGGTAGGTAAAAATGTTGGATTTGGTTCTTTTCCATTGCAAGTGTACTTATCTACCAACCCCTAGACCTCCAACTCTGATCTTGTTTATCAAGTCACCTCAGCCCAAGAGTTGAATGAGGTAGAAGGAAAGGAAAAGAAGACTTCAGAGAGTAAAACTTAAATGTACATAGACATATTTTAACATATTAACATCAAGATGTAGAATAAATTCAAAGCAATTCAGCATGGTCAAAACAAGGACAGTGTAAACTCTTATAGTAAGTAAACTTGTGAAGCAGATGAACTGAGTAAGAAACTGGCAGCACACCCCACTCCAAGATAGTGATGATATACACCCAAAACAGAGTGGTGGCTAACATCTGTGAGTGGACTTGTGTTGTTGTTGGATGCCCTCACATCAGTTATAGGTATAACAGAACAAAATACTGCCTGGTCCTGTGCCATTCTTATTATTGCTGCTGTGTTTGAAACCATTGTTATAGCCACTGTATCAATTTCTCTTATTGAGAGTCTTCTTTTTAGTTGACCTTCTACAAACATAATGTCTTTTGTAAGGGACTGCTATCACTTGATAACATGTTCAACGTTTTTCCATCTGTACTTCTAAGGAGCACTCTGACTACACTTGTTCTAAGACATGTTTGTTCATTTTTTTGACTGTTGACAACTTATGAATTTTTTTTGCAATATCATAATTCAAATGCATCATTTCTTCAGTTTTCCTCATTCACTGTCTATATGTGCATTCACATGCATTTGTTTAAAAATACCATGGCTTGTGCCAAGTATACCTTCATCCTCAAGGCAATAGCTTTGCTTTCTATCAATTAAATATGCTCCTTGTAGCATACACACGCAATACAATATGCTAGTTTCCTATTCAAGTAAATATCTACCATATATAATCTTTGTTGGCTGTGCAACAGAGGTGCTTTGTCTTCCTTTATGTTGGCCATGACTGAAACACTTAGAACTGGTTCAAATAGATGGTTTATAGTTGTTTTTCAATTTTATGAAAGACTTTTGGTGATATAATATGTTGTATATTCCAATCTTAACCAAAATATCAATACTTTTAATTCACCAGATGCTCTGAGGTAGAAAAGATGATCATAGTATTCTCCATTAGAGACTCACAGCCTCAAAAATACAATGGAAAGTAACTATGAGTTGGAATTTCCTCAATGCCAGTGGGCTATTCCTCTTACTGAGTTCATGCATCGTGTAATAGCTAGTTCCTAGATGCCTAAACATCTCTCTCTCTCTATCTATCTATCTATATACATATATAAAATATTATTAATATATTAATATATATAATATTAGTCCAAGAGGTTCTTCTCAGAAGAAAGGTACATAATCTACTTTAAAAAAAATAAGTCACTGAAAATCATTTAAAGAACAATTCATTTATGATGTATACATGGACCACCTTGAGTGGGAATTTACTTTAAGGGAATTTGTTCAGTTATTCTTCTCATTGGAGCATTTAGAGCTTTTGTTTATCTAGATATCCAGCTACTCTGAGAAGAACTCATTGTAAATTCCCTTTATAAGGTTAAATCCTCTACAACTTAGGATATTTCTCTTAGCTCCTTAACCTTTACTATTTTACTTCCTTTATAGAAATATTTCATTCTGACATGTGGTCTTCTTGGACATCATAGAAGACAACTTTAGGCCAAATATTTCTCTTTTGCCTCAGCTCATCTGGTTATAGAAAATCAGATGATTATGTCTTAAATATTTCATGGAAGCAAATATTAATCCTTCTTTTTTGAAGATTTTTCCTTTCTTTTATTGACTCCATACTTTTCCCAACACAGTATCTTCTCCCAAGGATTTTGCCTGATCCTCTTGACTGCATCACTAAAGTATGTGAGGCAAAATTTTACTATCCTTATCTCTAAGGGGCACCCTTGTTGCACTTCCTCCAAGACAGATTTGCTTTTTCTTTTAGCATTATGTAGCATATTTAATATTCTTTGCCAACAGTATAATTCGAAGGTATAAATTCCTCTTTGGCCTTCCTTATTAATTTTCCAACTTTTACATCTGTGAAAATACCATGATTTAAGTGAGGCACACCTGCACTTTAGTCTTTAAACTCTTGCTCTCCAGAACCTTAAAGAAGTTACTAGCAGATTTATCTAATGCAGTATGTCTTTCAGTTTCTTGGTTTCTACTGCTACCATGTGCACTGATTGTGTAGATCAATCCTTGACAATTTCAATCTTTTTTCCATCTATCTTGTTCTCCCAAAGCTGAGAATTTTCCTTTTCCTTTATATTGAATTAATCCATGTTGGAAGCTGCATAGGAATTCCCAAAACTAAATTGTTTCAGTTTGCTGTCAAATCAACTATGACCTCATGGCAACTCTATGAATGATCAGAACCTTTCCATTTTCCTGCAACATCCTTACAATCTCTAAGATGCTCCAGCCCATTCTTAAAATCACTGTGTAAATCCATTTTTCTGAAAATCTTTCACTTTAATTGACCTTCTACTTTTCCCAGCACAATGTTGTTTTCTAAGAACCAGCCCCTCTTGATAACAGGCCCAAAGTATGTTTCACAATTTTTGCCTCTGAGAAGCACCTTGGCTGTACTTCCTCCAAGACAGATTTGTTCTTTGGAGAGCCCACAAGATATCTGGTACTTTTTGCCAACAGCACAGCTCAACGGTGTCAGTTTTTCTTTGGCTATCCTTACTCATTGTTCAACTTACAGATGCACAAGAAGCAAGTGAAATGAGACTGGTCAGGCAGGAGTGTGACCTGGCAAGAGTACGGGAAGAGGTTATTATTTTCATTATTTGCTGCCAAGTGCCAACTTGGTTAAGCCTCCAGTGGGTTTTTAGAGGCTGTAAGTTCATTATGGTAGATTATGCATCTTTGGATAATGAGTTAGTAATGAACTAATGCATATGCTACCTATATGGGGCATGACAATGCAAATAAGATGTACAGAATATTAACATGAGGGTTGTTAAGCTTTGCCATCCTTCTAGGCAAAAAGAAGAATCTCACTAGCATCAAGAAAGAAAAGTCAATAGTGATAGAGAACTTTTGGACCTCAGATATGTTTGCTGAGAATCTCTCCTCAATTTTGAAACAGAAAGTGGTGACATAGACTATAGTATAAAATGGCACAAAGCAAGAGCAAAGAAGAGACAGTAGTAGAGACCTCAGAGCTACCAGGACCAGACAGAGCAGTGGGATTTTTCAGCCTATGGGGGGAAAAAACTAAGTATTTTTGGCCAGAAGGTTGGCAGGCAGATCAGGGTTCTCCTGACTACCTAATAAGAAGAGTTAAAAGATATTTGTAACATTTTCTCAGGCAAAGCACAGGTCAGACTGATGACAAAAGAGTTACCCTGCCAATAGGTACGATAGAAAACAGACCGTCCTGGTCAAATATCTGAATTCTGGTTGTTCTTGTATTTGACCCATAAACTGTAATTTCCCTAATAAAATTGGTAATAATGAGTATTGTCTACAGATTCTATGTTGCCATTGAAATGAATTATGAAACCCGTCAGAGAAGAAGAGTGTGCCATGAGAAGCATGATTGGTATTTGAATTGTTGAAAACATTTCAGGGTGGAAGCATGTCAGACCTTCCTCTTCTAGGAATCAGCCGAGGCCTGTTGAGACTTTCAGTGATTCTTGCTCCCTATTATGAATGAAGAGGAGGTCTGGAGGTGGCCCACTTCTCCCAGGTCATTTATTCAGGTAACTAAGAGTTTGTTTATTCCCTCCCCAGAATTAGTTTTAGGTGATTATCTTTCACCTTCAAAATGTTACCATCTCTCATTTTGTGATTTCAGCTAAACCTGAGAGTAATATACATTTAAACATACATAGGCTTATATCTTTTATTCTTTCTTGATTTTCTGTTTTTCATACTTTAATAAAACAACAAAACCCCAAAACACACCAATATTTTATTCTTAAGAACGTATCAATCTTTCTATGCTATAATATCTTAGTTTTCCCATGTAAACATTTTTAATCTTTTGTAATAACTAATTCATAAAATCTCATTCTACAAAAAATATAGGAATAAAATATTAATAAAAATTCATTATTTATTCTTTTAACTAAATATTTTCCAAGAATTTATCAGGTTATAGAAAAAGCTAGTCATCCTTTGACATATTAATTTTTGTAATTTTAAAATTATACTACTTCCCTAGAAGAATATATGTCACATTTTTAGAAATCCCTACCATGAAAATATTCTTCTAAAATACTAATACATGAAAATTTGAAGTATATCTTTAAAAAAATTTATTTCAATGAAAGTGTACAATTACATTGAATTTAATCACTCATATACATTTTGTCTTATAACATTAATTATGATTGATTAATGTAATTAATTAGGATGCATAAACAACCTTTATTGTATAATGGCTTTTCCTTTAGCCATATCATTTATTTCTAATTTTCACTCCCCTCTCCTTCCCGTTCCTATTAATCCTCAAGTAATGCTTATATCTGTGTGTTACTTTTTCTTGTTGTTATGTAACATCAAGTCACCAGCATTTTACAATATTGATCTTATGTCAATTTGTATATTGATTGTATATACGAATATTGATCTTGTGAGTGACAGTATCATTCAGGAAAATTTTTTCTAATATTCATTTAACTTGTTCAATCTTTCACAAATTCTTTATAATTATTTGTTGTTGTTATGTACTGCAGAGTTAACAACTTATACTGAACTGACCTTATAAACAAATTGAAGACTTTTTCTATCTTGTGCAATCTTCATAATCTCAATTATACTTGAATCTATTGCTATAGTCACTGTGTCAATCCATTTTGTTGAGGGACTTTCTGTCTTTATTACTTCACATTGCCTAGTGTCTTTTCCTAAGCACTGGCCCCTCCTGACAACATGACCAAAGAATGTGAAATGAAGGTTCACCATCCTTACCTTTAATGAGCACCTTGATTGCCCTGCTTTCAAGACAAACTTGTTTGTTCTTTTGATAGTCCATGCAAATTCATTAGTTTTTGTATAGTATATCATTCTTTATATAAAATTTTATATTGATTTATTCATAAATTTTGAATACATTACAATATTTTTCATACTTTTGTTTTTAATTTTTTTCTTCCAATATAGCTGAAAGATGACTACTGTGATCTGACCTCATTTTAAATGCTAAGTGAAATATCATAAACTTTGGATATTTTTTTAATACACCAATACAATGTTTTGGTATTTTTATTAATTTTGTGTGTGTGTGTGCTTAACACTTTAAAAATGTTAAGTTTCACCTAATTTCTTTCCTTGCTGGTCTCCTAACAATGTGACACCTTATATCTTTTTCTTGCTGTTCTCCTAACAATGTGAAATGGCTGGATATTATCATGAATAATATTTCAACAAACAGATGATGCCCTAGATGTGCTCACTACTCTGTGCTAAGGAATTTGAGGGACAACCACTTGACCAACTGACTGGAAGAATTTCATATTTGTTTCCATTCCAATAAAAGGTGACTTGACAGAGTGAAGAAAGCATCCAATAATATCACCAGTATCGCATGCAAGCAACACCCCCCTGAAAATTATCCAAAACCAACTGGAACAGCACATAGGCAGAGAACTTTCAGGTGTGCTGGCTGGCTTTAGAAGAGATTAGGGATATTATAGCCAATGTTAAATGGATCTTGGCTGAAAGCAGAGAGTACTAGAGAAATGTCTATCTGTGTTTCATTGACTATACAAAGGCATTTGACTGTGTAGATCACAACACACTGTGGCTGACTCTCAGAAAAATGGGAATCCCAGAACACTTGATCATGCTTATGTGAAACCTATATTTGGACCAGGATGCAGTCGTCAGAACAGAGCAAGGAAACACTGGATGGTTCAAAGTCAGCAAAGATGTACACTAGTGATGCATCCCATCTCCATACCTTTTCAATCTATACATGGAACATATATCATCCAGGAGGCTGGGTTGTGCATAAGACTCAACCTGCATTGTGCATAAGACACAACCTTGCTTGCTGAAACTGAAAGGGACCTAAAGCATTTGCTACAGAAGGTTAAGGAATGCAGCCTTAAAAATGGGTTGAAGCTCAACATTAAGAAAACAAATATTCTCACAACTAGACCGATTGGCAGCATCATGATAGATGATGAAGAGGTTGAGATTGTTAAATAGCTTCAGCTTGCTTGGCTCCACAAAAAAATCAAAAGACAAATTGCACCGGGAAAATCTACTGTCAGAGACCTCTCCAGAGTACCGAAGAGCAAGGATGACAGTCTAGAAGCTAAGGTACACCTGATCCAGGCCATAGTCTTCACAATTACTTGCTATGCATCAGAAAGCTGGACAATGATTAGGGAAAATAGAAGGAGAATTTATGCCTTTAAGCTGTGGTGTTGGAGAAGAGTATTGAATATACAATGGACTGCTAGGAGAACAAACAACTTCATTCTGGAGAGAGTGAAGCTGGGCTGCTCCTTAAAGGTAAGAATTCTTAAGCTCTGTCTGACATACTTTGGACATGTTACAAGGAGAGAACAGTCCTTGGAGAGGGATGTTATCCTTGGGAGAGTGGGGGGACAATGCAAGAGAGGAAGACCATGGATGAGATAAATTGACTTAGTGTCTGGGGTAATGGGAGTGAGTGTGTTGAAGATGAGATTGGCACAGGATAGAGTATGGTTCACAGATGTTATACATGGGATAGCTATGAGTTGCAAGTAACTTGACAACACTTAACAACAACAGCTATAACAAATCTTGAAAATAACTAGAGTTGCCAATTTTCTTTAAAATTAAAAAAGAATCCTAGATTAAAAGTTTATTGTTACAAACATTTAAATGGAGAATCTACAGAACTCACCTAGCTTTGTCTTTAAGGAAAAATGTCTCTGATCTTTAAATTACTTGCTCAAGATTATAGTGATAGTTAATCTCTGCGTGTTTAAAAATTCAGTTGTACCACAATGTACAGTATTTTTACAAAACTGGATATTGACCTTCATAATCACTTACTGGTGCTTAGTAGTGAATTTAATGCCACTTTCATAAGAAACAATATTTCTGTGAAACAATTATTATCTTAATTTTGAGATGTTTAATGTAGCAGAATTTCTTTTTAACAGTTAATGTCCCATACCTCTCGTATCTTTAGATATTTACCAATTACTTGGCTTGGCAGGATATAATATTTTTTCCCTCACGTCTCCAAATTATGTTTCTTTTTCTCATCTAATATAGTGAATAGATGTCACTATTAGTATTGGTGCATTTTGAAATGTGTCTAGTCGGGAATTTCCATCATGATTCACCTGGCCTCTGTGACTCCCTTGGACTTATGCATTCACTCTGGAGCAAGAGAGGAGAAATGAGAAAACACAGGATCAGATCTGCTACTGTGTTTCTATTAACCTGAGTGGTCCCTTCACAACCTCGGAAGTGCAGAGAGTGAATGATGGCCCATGTGGGGCAGGACAGATCGATTCTGTAATTTTTACTTACTGTTTCTCTTCAGCCCTAACTGGCTATTGATTGGGTGAGCAAGAGATGGGTAGTGCCTCTGGGACCTTAGAATGACCAAGAGGAAATTCTCTCCCTCTACTCAGCAACACCTCCAGGCTCTTATAGTCATTCACTTTACAAAACAGAGTAAAACAAAACTTTAAAATGAAGTCATTTAAAGAGAACTAAATTCCATATTCCAACGAAAAAAGGAAATTACATTCATGCTTAATCAGCTATCAGATATCAAATATATATTTATACAAAAGAAGCAAATATTTAATATAAGTTCATAAAGATGTTAAATCAGAATATTTAAAGGAACTCTGGTGGTCTAGTGGTAAGAAACTATGCTATAATCCTGAATGTACACAGTTCAAATCCACCAGCTGCTCTATGAGAGATGGACGTGTAATCTCCTGCCATTCAATTTACTGCCTTTGAAATCCCAGCAGAGAGTCAGCTATGAGTTGGTTCCAAATTGATGATAATCAACAACAGGTTATTTTAAGATACTTTTAGCTAATTGCTCCACTGAATAGATGTGAACACTGAAAACAATCGAGCCAACCATTGTTCTGAACCAACAAAACAGAATAGAGCTACCCAGATGATTTTTAAAGCTATATATATTTATAGAAGCTACCACATTATTTTCTTATGTAGCAGTTAGATGTCAGCAGTCAACATTTTTGGAATCACAGAAGCCAAGAAAGCTTAAGATACAAGCTGTCAGATCATGGGTTGGACAATGGAATATATTTTCTGAAGGGACTTGGCAGATGAGAAGGGTTATCCTGGTGGAGGGTGGAGCTGGGAAGTAAGTGGGTCAAGGCTCTGGG